>NW_027106343.1:209912-210918 GCF_000696795.3 Halyomorpha halys | reverse complement strand
ACTTCATTTTATTAATTCCATTCTGTAAAATTATTCACTTTATGTCATTCTGTTTTTATTTTTTATACTTATTGGTTGTTATCTTGTTCTGTTCTTATCCCAGATGGAGGCTATAAAATTAAGCCAAAACGTTGGCACAATAAAATAGGTTACACCAACTTATTTGTGTTTCATTTTGACCGAACCCCCAACCATCTTCTCCTCATACAGTCATCCACGGTCAACTATCTCTCATAATTATGAATTTTTCTTAATGAAATGTTGCTTTTTAAAAAGCTATATCTCGAAAACTATTGAACGTAAGTAGCTCTATTAGGGCTAATATTTTGAAAAATTTACTGTACTTTAAATGATTAGGTTTTCTAGTGTTGTTGGTAGTTTTTAAGATATAGAGCTCTGAATGAAAAATTATTTTTTTTAACGTTTTAAAACAGCCGCTATTTTTTATTCCCCCTACATATAATTGGAAGACTCATTAATTTTGATTAGTAATTATACTCTGTTTTCATTAAAGTATTCAGACATTGAGGTGAAATAACTGTTGTTTTTTTTACTCTCTTCCTGGGCTGATGTATTAGGAGGGTTTTAGTGGGGTGGGTTTGCTGGGATGGATTGTCTTTTTATATTTTTTTGTTAAGATCTTTTTTATTTTGTGATTGTAACATGTCGTAAATCGACAAATATACTTGCTATAAATGTCTGTTTAAAAGGTAAGGCAATTATGGAAAGCTGGTTTAACGCCGTTTCTTATGTACATTTATAACAGTAATCAATTAAAAAAAAAAATTTTAAATTAATTGTATATGTTTTATTTTCATGATTGTTGACATGTTATAAAGACGCACTTGTGCGCGATCTAGTGACTTATCAACTTACTAAGCGCACCAACATCTTCTGGGAGATGTTCGAAGCTAAGTAAGAACCGTTATTAGTGGTTATGTCCACTCTTCTTCTCCCCCCTTTAGTTGTGTTATTTAAGACAAAACGTTAATTATCGTAATTATTT
>NW_027106343.1:207309-207802 GCF_000696795.3 Halyomorpha halys | reverse complement strand
CACCCCCAACCATCTTCTCCTCATTTATCATCCACGGTCAACTATCTCTCATAATTAAAGAATATTTAGTTTTGTGTTTTCCTTTCGGTGTATGGTTGTAAGGACTCTGTTTTGTTATTTATGTTTTTGTATATGTATCTATGTTTTTCTTTTCTTTCTACTATCCTGTTGTAGCCATCTATTATAAATTCTTTCCTTGGGGAGAGTTTTTTGTCAATTCTGATGCCAATAAAGCTATTATTATTATACTTATATTTATATTATTATACTTATTTTTTACTATTGAACAACTTATTAAATAGCGTATATAAAACGTATGAGTATAGAAAAAAATATATGTGTTTTGTGGTACTCACGGGTGTCTACATCTCCGACTGTAGCTTGCTTGAACAGACCATAGAGGTCTAATAGTTCGTTGTCTGATGGCCTTTTACTCAGACCGCTTTTAACTTTCTCTGCGGCCTGTTGAAACCTCTGCAACAAAAATAAATGG
>NW_027106343.1:206648-207259 GCF_000696795.3 Halyomorpha halys | reverse complement strand
CCGTATGTCCAGATAGGGCTTATAATAGTCATGTAGATCAGTCTTTTGTAATGGATTGGCAATTTAGACCGTTTGTCTAGTAAATGTTGCAATAGGATTCCATGTCAGTCGTTTGTCGAGATGTAGTCCTAAGTAACGGATATGTTCGACAGGAATAAGTGGCGTATTATTAAAGGATACTGTAGGAGTAAACAAAAACATGAAGTCTTGGAAGGAGAGGTTATAAAACAAGTTGCTCAAAAAATCCGCTAGGAGCTCTTATGCATTTAACACGATTTTAAACAAGGCTGCTCACAATCCTAACCTAACATTTAAAATAGTTAATGATTTTATATTTAAGACAATATCATGAATACCCCCAGTTTAGGCGAAAACTGGTGGTCGGTTGCGAGGGTCAAATTCAGGTGGAAAAAATTTATAAAGAATATTTAGTTTTGTGTTTTCCTTTCGGTGTATGGTAGTAAGGACTCTGTTTTGTTATTTATGTTTTTGTATATTTATCTATGTTTTTCTTTTCTTTCTCCTATCCTGCTATAGCCAACTACTATAAATTCTTCCCTATGGGAGAGGCTTTTGTCAATACTGATGACAATAAAGCTATTATTATTATA
>NW_027106343.1:202584-203712 GCF_000696795.3 Halyomorpha halys | reverse complement strand
CATGACATAGTTATTATGTTAAGTTATACTGTTATTATTATAAGCAAAAGCTAATCATTGGAAAAAACAAAACATTTCTTATAACCTTTTTATGATAGTTCACCTCGGGACCGCTAGGGGCGCTGGTAGCAGCATGAAGTATAAGCACAGTTATTTAAATTATGAATATAATGTAAACATTTAGTAACTTTTGTAAGGCCTCAAAAAATAAAAATAAAACCATTTTCTAAGAGGAAATAAAGTAAAATTTTTTCTTTAATTGAAAATTATAATGTTTTATAACTTCTGGAACATCAGCCATTTTTTATTCTCTCTTCCATGGTTGGCATGGTAATCAATTTTGAATTTGAACTACATGTAGTTATAAATAAGTAATACAAAATTGGACTGAATTGACTTTCTTTTTTTTTTCTCTTCTTGGGCTCTTGGACTAGAATCTTATCTTCATTTGTTCACATTGTATTTAATACATAATATAGAAATTAAATCGTAATTGCAAACTCTGGAACGTCCTCCGCTATGTAGCATTCCATGAAAACGTTCCAGAACTGAAGAAGCGATCCAGTTTCAAGGTCTCAGGCGAGGAAGAACATCACGTAAGACGCAAATTGCTTTTCGTGGTTTCCATCTCTACCTGCCTCTCTCCTCATCCAGGAAATAGGAATGCTACAGATCACATCTGATAAATATATTCTTAGATCAATGCCTCTTCTGTTCATTCTGGGCAATATAAAATCTTGATTTTCGCTAATTTTCGAATTTCTTCCTTTTTTTTATTTTTAGTTGGGTTATTTCGTTTTTCAGGGTGAATTCTACTCTTTAAATGTAAATAAATGCATTGATTTACCTCAAATTTGTTGATTTTAAACTATAAATTAAATTAGAAAAAAAAATGATAAAATGAGTGAAAGACATTTATATATATATATAGTGTTCGTGCAAAATTTTTTATTGACCGTGAGCAACAATAAAAGAAAGATGGTTCGGGTGCGGTAAAAGAAAAAAATTAAATAGTAGTAAAATTATTTAATGTGAGCCTACGTTTCGCTCCACTTTTTAAGGCTTAAGATACATTAGATTGCAAAGATACAAACACTTAAATGAGCTAACAAATTAAGCAAATAAATA
>NW_027106343.1:199215-201094 GCF_000696795.3 Halyomorpha halys | reverse complement strand
ATTACTAGTCAAAATTGATGAGTCTGCCAAGTATAGGTAGGGGGAATAAAAAATGGCGGCTGTTTCAAAGTGATAAAAAAAACTAATTTTTCATACGGAACTCTATTTTTATAACTACCAGAACCACTAGAAAATCTAAGAGAACATCCTTTAAAGTAAAGCAAATTTGCTAAAGTATGGACTGAAAGATCAGAAGTTATTGAATTTATTTTGAAAAATCTATTTCTCAAAAACTAATTGACGTCCAGATGTCTATTAGCACTCAAATTAAAGCTAGTTTAATTAGCTATAAAGTAGTTTATGTTAGTAGGAGTAGTAGTTTTCATGATATTTGCTATAATTAATTCATATATAGTTGTTCAGACAACATTTTATGTGCAAAATGTATGTTCATATGCAAATATCATAAAACCTCTATGAAGATACGTAGAATAAACTACTTTATAGAGAGGTTAATTACCTCTATGTTGAGTGTTGGCAGACATATGTGCGTCTTATAGTTCCAAAGATATAGTTTTTTAAAAATCAAAAATTTTATCAAAAAACTAGTAGTTTGCATTTAGTGAATTTATTTTGTCAAATATCATAAAAACTACTACTCCTGCTAAGATAAACATGTTTAACTATTTTGTTGTAAATTTAACTAACTTTAATTTGAGCGCTGGCAAACATCTGTGCGTCCAATGGTTTCTGAAATGTAGTTTTTCATAAATCAAAATTATTTTAGCAAATATCATGAAAACTACTTTTCCTACGAAGGTAAAGGTCATAAACTTATTCATAGTACATTAAACTAGCTTTAATTTGAGTTCTAATAGACGTCTGTACGTCACATAGTTCCTGAGATATAGATTTCTCAAAATAAATTAGCTAACTACTAATCTTTCAGAAGTGTTTTAAGAAAGTTTGCTTTTTAAAAAGCTATATCTCGAGAACTATTGGACGTAAATAGCTATTTTAAGGCTAATATTTCAGCAAACTTACTCTTCTTTGAATAGTGTTCTCTTAGATTTTCTAATGTTGTTGGTAGTTTTTAAGATATAGAGTTCCGAATTAAAAATTAATCAAATATCATAATAACTACTACTCCAGCGAATATAACTGTTAGTAACTACTATATAGCCCATGAATTGGTTAACAAAGGAAGTATTCTATCACGCTTGTATTGTTCTTTCGACTTTTGTCGACTATTACATTCGATTTACTCTATTTTCATCAAATGACTTCTCTCATAGTAGTACAAGAGCCGGGAAGAAAAAAAGGCAGTTATCTCACCCCAATTTTTTATTACTTTAATTTTTCATTCGGAGCTCTATATCTTAAAAACTTCCAACAGAAACATCATTTAAAGAAAAGTAAATTTGCTAAAATATGAGTCTTAAAAGAGCTATTTACGTTTACTATTTCTGAGATTTATCTTCTTAAAACAGCAACATTTCATAAAAAATAATTAGTAAAACGATATTTTTATATAAATGTAGCGAATACTTTCTTCCATACTATAATATAATAAAAAATAATTATTGAAGAGTTAAGTTTGAGAAAAAATTTCAAGCATGATAAGTAATGGTTTATAATTTGTATTGTGTACAAAAAAATTGTAATATTTTATGGCCAAAAATTAGTTCATCAAATGACTTCTCCCATAGTAGTACAAGAGCCGGGAAGAAAAAAAGGCAGTAATAGTGAAAATTGTTTAGTCTGCCAAGTATAGGTAGGGGGAATAAAAAATGGCGGCTGTTTCAAAACCTTAAAAAACACTAATTTTTCATTCAGAGCTCAATATCTTAAAAACTACCAACAACACTAGAAAGCCAAAGAGAACATCATTTAAAGAAGAGTAAATTTGCTAAAATATGAGTCTTAAAAGAGCTATTTA
>NW_027106343.1:195710-199165 GCF_000696795.3 Halyomorpha halys | reverse complement strand
ATTTACTCTATTTTCATCAAATGACTTCTCTCATAGTAGTACAAGAGCCGGGAAGAAAAAAAGGCAGTTATCTCACCCCAATTTTTTATTACTTTAATTTTTCATTCGGAGCTCTATATCTTAAAAACTACCAACAACACTAGAAAGCCAAAGAGAACATCATTTAAAGAAGAGTAAATTTGCTAAAATATGAGTCTTAAAAGAGCTATTTACGTCCAATAGTTCTCGAGATATAGCTTTTTAAAAAGCAAAATTTCTTGATAATCTACTGATGTCTATTAGCACTCAAATTAAAGCTAGTTTAATGTACTAAAAAGAAGTTTCTGACCTTTACCTTCGTAGGAATAGTAATTTTTATGATATTTGCTAAAATAAATTGATTTATAGTTGTTCGGACAATAAGTTTGATTTATGAAAAACTTCATTTCAGAAACCTTTTGACCTAACAGATGTCTGTCAGCACTCAAATTAAAGCTAGTTAAATTACTATAAAATAGTTAATAATGTCTATCTATGTAGGACTAGTAGTTATTATGATATTTGACAAAATAAACTCACAAAATGTTAATTTCTAGTTGTCCGTATAAAATGTTGTGTTTTTGAAAAAATATATCTCTAGATCCATAAGACGCACATATGTCTGCCAACACTCACAATAAAGGAAATTTAACTTACTATAAAGTAGTTTATGAAACTTATCTTCGTAGGGGTAGTTGTTTTTATGATATTCACGTATGAATAAAAATTTGTCCAAATTATAAATCCATTTATTTTAGCAAATTTCATGAAAAACTGTTACTCCTACGAAGATAAACATCATAAGCTACTTTATAGTACATTAAACTAGCTTTAATTTGAGTGCTAATAGATATCTGTACGGCAAATGGTTTTTGAGATATAGATTTTTCAAAATAAATTCACTAACTACTGATCTTTCAGTACGTCCCATACAACATTTTTATGAAATATTGCTTTTTAAAAAGCTGTATCTCGAGAACTATTGAACGTAAATAGTTCTATTAGGGCATACAGTTTAGAAAATTTACTCTTCTTTAAATGATGTTTTCTTTGATTTTCTAGTGTTGTTGGTAGTATGTAGAGATGTAGAGCTCCGAAAGCCGCCATTTTTTTCCCCCCTACCTATACTAGGCAGACTCATCAATTTTGACTAGTAATTATACATAGTTTCCATTAAAGTAATCAAAAATTGGGGTGAAATAATTGACTTTTTTCTCCTCATGGGCTCTTGTACTAGAAGTTTAGACCGTTTGTCTAGTAAGTGCTGTAATTATCAGAATCGACGAGAAGCTTCCAGTCTTTTGTGAAGATTCAAGGTTAGTTTAGAATAAATGTTAATTACAGTTATAACATCTGAGGAACGATAAATCGATAGTAAAATCGATAGTAAAACTAAATGAATAGTTCTAAGGATTGGCATCCCCCCCCTCCTAGTTTATACAAAAAACAAATTTGAATTTTTTATGAAATTTTTCAAATTGAAACATTTTGAACAAACAATCTTAATACCTGAGACTACTTTGTCATTTTATTTAATATTTCAAATGCTAAACTTCATGAGATGTTTTATTTGAATAGAAATTTCGAAAGTTAGGTTTCTTGGAACGTTAGAAGATGCACGGACGGCTGTCAAGTTAAGTGCCCGAAAACCGGTTTCAGTAAAGATATGTCCGGCCTCGTAATTCTACAAACGAACGAAGCTATCTTCTACGATTCCAAAGAGATTCTACTTTCTTTTTTTTTTAGTTTCTATTTTAAGAAGCAAAAAATAAAAGATAATTTTCTATTATCTTTCATTGTCATAAGTTTTTTTTATCTTTTACTGTGATATCTTTGTTCTTCTATTTTGTTCCACAAACTTAAGCAGTTACTTTACAAATAAATTTTGGTTTAGTCTATAAAAACTTTTTTTTTTTTTTTCGAAATGCCTTTTTTTTACAATATTACAATAATAATTTAATTAATAAATAATAGAAGATTTTACGACACAGGAACAAAATTGAAGTAATGTTAATATTAAGGGTATAGTACATTGTAAGGAATGGTACTATACCAACGGTTGTGGAAGGAGGTGACTTGGTCAGAATCCCGCTCGACCTTCAGATTTTTAACCAATTAAGGAGTTTTCAAGCGTTCCAGGGTTGTGAGTTTGAAAATATGATACATATTAAGGTGTAAAATCTAAACGGTGAAGATAAATTAATTTTCCTTTAAGTACTTAGTATTACTGAGTATTGTCAGAAATTCCAATCGAATTTTTCTGTTTATCTTTTCATATCGTTGGTAGGAGCATTCAAATATGTACGAGTTAACCCTGTGGCACTCCATGGTTGTGAGGAAATCGAACTATGAGAATTTATTACCTGTTACTGCAATCATCATCATCATCATCATCATCATCATCATGGGTGCTACAACCCATCGCTGAGTCTTGGCCTCCTCAATTAGTCTCACCCATTGGTCTCTCTCTCTCTTGCAGCTGTTCTCCAGTTAGCTAGACCAAGAAGAGCTATACTATCTGCGTCGACCCCATCCAGCGCACTCTAGGTATTCCAACTCAGCATAATTTTGCTACTCTCATCCAACCTGGCTACATGACCCGCCCATTTTAGACGCTATATTCTAATGAAGCAGACTACGTTGGTATCATTAGGGGTATTCAGTACTCAAGATCTTGGGTTAAATGTAAAATGTTTTACCACGTTAAATGTTATAAATATAGGATTGTGAGCAGCCCAATATCAAGGCATGTTAAAGGTTAACTGCATTAGAGCCCCTAGCGGATTTTCTGAGCAACTTGCTTTATAACCTTTCCTTCCAAAACTTCATGTTATTGTTTACTTCTAAGTTTTGATTAAAGTAATTTATTATTACATGCCTAATGTGAGTGAAAAGTGGAAGTTGTGTAAAAGTTTGGCTACTGAGTGCCTTGTTGATCTTCTGACTTGTGAGGAAGAGAATCAAGATGAGCTAATTGACAACTGTCATTACACTATTTTTATTGTCATTCATTGTTCTATTAGTTTTTAAAACATCCAAAATAATACTGACTCAAAAGCACAAAATATGAGTTAGTAACCTAACCTAACACGACAACAAATAAAACGGTGACGAGCTCAGCTGGCCTGTTGCATGACGTCATTCTCCATTTAGCAGACTTAGTAACAGACTCGCCATGTTACGTGTTATTTTTAATATAAGGTGGAATTTAACATGCTAAAAGGTGGAAATATTTCTCCATTTAATATAAGCTATATAAAATATGGTGGCTGCTTCAAAACCTTAAAAAAGACTAATTTTTCGTTCGGGGCTCTATATCTTAAAAATTACAAACAATACTAGAAAACCTAATCAGACATTATTTAAAGCAGAGTAAATTTGCAGAAATATTAGCCCTAATAGAGCTATTTACGTCCAATAGTTCTCGAGATATAGCT
>NW_027106343.1:194556-195509 GCF_000696795.3 Halyomorpha halys | reverse complement strand
TCTGACTTGTGAGGAAGAGAATCAAGATGAGCTAATTGACAACTGTCATTACACTATTTTTATTGTCATTCATTGTTCTATTAGTTTTAAAAATATCATAAAATATTATAAAAATAAGTAGGGGGAGTAAAAAATGGCGGTTTTCGGAGCTATATATCTTTAAAACTACCAACAACAATAGAAAATCAAAGAAAACATCGTTTAAAGTAGAGAAAACTTGCTAAACTGTAAGCCCTAATAGAGCTTTTTACGTTCAATAGTTCTCGGGATATAGCTTTTTAAAAAGCAATATTTCATAAAAATGTTGTATGGGACGTACTGAAAGATCAGTAGTTAGTGAATTTATTTTGAAAAATCTACATCTCAAAAACCATTTGACATACAGATGTCTATTAGCACTCAAATTAAAGCCAGTTTAATGAGCTGTAAAGTAGTTTAATACGTATATCTTTGTAGGAGTAATAGTTTTCATGATATTTGCTAAAATAAATTGATTTATTGTTGTTCGGACAAATTTTCATTTGCCAAAATTATATTCATATGTGAATATCATAAAAACTACAACCTCTACGAAGATAAGTGTCATAAACTACTATATAGTAAGTTAAATTTCCTTTATTTTGAGAACTGGCAGACATATGTGCGTCTTATGGGTCTAGAGATACATTTTACATACTGCTTTAAAACCTTAAAAAACACTAATTTTTCATTCAGGGCTCTATATCTTAAAAATTACAAACAATACTAGAAAACCTAATCAGAAATTATTTAAAGCAGAGTAAATTTGCTGAAATATTAGCCCTAAAAGCTATACGTCCAATAGTTCTCGAGATATAGATCTTTAAAAAGAAAAATTTCTTAAAAATCTACTGAAAGATTAGTAGTTAGTTAATTTATTTTGAGAAATCTATATCTCAGGAACTATGTGACGTACAGATGTCTATTAGCACTCA
>NW_027106343.1:192827-193156 GCF_000696795.3 Halyomorpha halys | reverse complement strand
AAATAAATAAAATTTTATTCATTTTAGTCTCAAAACATTTTTATTCTATTTATTAGTCTGACGTTTCGGCCAATTTGGCCATCCTCAGGGACAATATAAATACAATTTTAGAACTAAATCATTTTAAAAAACAACTTTATGCAGGCTAATCGAATTCCTCTTGTATTCAATCCTTACAATCCAAAATCCTTCGTAAAATCCTAAATGCTCCTTACTTTGTCACAAATAAAATCGTCCACAAAGACCTCAATGTTCCATTTTTAATCGATCTAGCCCGAACCAGATATCAATCCTTCCATTACAAACTCCCTAACCACTCAAACCCATTA
>NW_027106343.1:192436-192777 GCF_000696795.3 Halyomorpha halys | reverse complement strand
AAATAAATAAAATTTTATTCATTTTAGTCTCAAAACATTTTTATTCTATTTATTAGTCTGACGTTTCGGCCAATTTGGCCATCCTCAGGGACAATCTAAATACAGTTTTAGAACTAAATCATTTTAAAAAACAACTTTATGCAGGCTATTCGAATTCCTCTCGTATCCAATCCTTACAATCCAAAATCCTTCGTAAAATCCTAAATGCTCCTTACTTTATCACAAATAAAATCGTCCTCAAAGACCTCAATGCTCCATTTGTAACCGATCTAGCCCGAACCAGATATCAATCCTTCCATTACAAACTCCCTAACCACTCAAACCCATTATTTTCTAATCTT
>NW_027106343.1:186138-187626 GCF_000696795.3 Halyomorpha halys | reverse complement strand
TTCAAAACCTTAAAAAACATTGATTTTTTATTCTGAGCTCTATATCTTAAAAACTACCAACACTGGAAAATATAAGAGAACATTATTTAAAGAAGAGTAAATTTCCTTTAATATTAGCCCTAAAAGAGCTATTTACGTCCAATAGTAGTCGAGATATAGCTCTTTAAAAAGAAAAAAATCTTTAAAATCTACTGAAAGATTAGTAGTTAGTTAATTTATTTTGAGAAATCTATATCTCAGGAACTTATAGTATGAACGTGTAGATGACTATTAGCCCTCAAATTAAAGCTAGTTTAATGGACTATACAGAACTTTATGACCATTACCTTCGTAGGAATAGTAGTTTTCATTATATTTTCTAAAATAAATTGATTTATAGTTGTTCGGACAATAAGTGATTTATGAAAACCTTTATTTCAGAAACCATTGGACGTACTTATGTATGCCAGCGCTCAAATTAAAGCTAGTTAAATTTACTACAAAATAGTTAATTATGTTTATCTTGGTAGTAGTTTTATTAATATTTGACAAAATAAACTCACAAAATGGTAATTTCTAGTTCTTTGTATAAAATGTTGGATTTTTGAAAAAATATATCTCTAGATCCATAAGACGCACATATGTCTGCCAACACTCAAAATAAACGATATTAATCAATTTATTTTAGCAAATTTCATGTGAACTATTACTCTAAAGAAAATAAACATCATAAAATACATTATAGCTCATTAAACTAGCTTTAATTTGAGTTCTAATAGACATCTGTACATCAAATGGTTTTTGAGATATGATTTTTTCACAATAAATTCACTAACTACTGATCTTTTAGTACGTTCCATACAACATTTTTATGAAATGTTGCTTTTTAAAAAACTATATCTCGAAAACTATTTTACGTAAATAACTCTATTAGGGCTCATATTTTAGAAAATTTACTCTTCTTTAAATGACGTTCTATTAGGTTTTCTTGTGTTCCTAATTTTTGAGATATAGAGCTCCGAGTGAAAAATTAGTTTTTTTAATCGCTTTGAAACAGCCGCTATTTTTTATTCCCCTTACCTATACTTTGCAGACTCATCAATTTTGACTATTAATTATACATAGTTTTCATTAAAGTAATCAAAAATTGAGGTGAGATAACTGCCTAATTTTTCCTCTTGGGCTATTGTACTAATACGTCTTTTACTATATACGCCATATATAAGTAAATGAAAGTCAGATACATATGTATATAGTTACATAAATATACCGTTAAAGTTAGTTAAAAGTATTTTTTAAAAATAAATTTGTACACATTTGACTATATTTTGAAATAGCCAATCTTAAACTTGAGTTAGTTATTGACTGAAGGTTGGGGAAATTCTTTATTTAATTAAAAAGATGGATAGCACAAGTATTTATGTATTGGCAGTTCTGAAATAATACTAATTAAGCACAAACTTGTGAATGCATCACAAGCTCCTGCTCAAATGCCAACCCAAGTAAGTT
>NW_027106343.1:182925-183968 GCF_000696795.3 Halyomorpha halys | reverse complement strand
TATAAAGAAGGCGATGTGCTTTTAAAAATTCAAACACTCGTGTAATTTTAGCTTCCTCATCTGCGAGAGCTTCGGATAAATTTGGGGTCAGTCCTCTTTTTATTTTACTTATTTATTTATATATTGGTATTTATACGTATACATTATCGTTATATATTATAGTATATATAGGTAATTACCTATATATACGTTTTATTTTCTACTTCTTTCATCAATTTATTTTTATTAATTTCATTCTGTACAATTATTTACTATACATCATTTTGTTTATATATGTATATATATTTTTGTATTCATTGGTTGTTATCTTGTTCTTTGTTCTTAGCCCTGATGAAGGCTACAAAATCTATTCGAAACGTTGGCACTATTAAATAAGTTTTTTCAACTTATTCGTCTTATATTCTGACCGCACCCCCAACCATCTTCTCATATACATTTCATCTGAATATTTTTGTTTAATTATATATAATTTATGTATTATATAAAAAAAGTAGAGACATATATCAAATATTATAAACTCATTGCATTCACATTCGACCGAAACCTTTTACGTCAGCGTGACGTGATATTACCAACTCTGACAGATCTCTAGCCTTGAGACCGTGGTGTTTGAAGTTCAGTTAGAGAAATTTCAGAACATGAATCAAAGTTAAATATAAGATTCAGAGAATTTTTTTAGTTTTTAATATCCAAGTAAAATATGTATACAATTTTCAGTTATGTATATCAACTTTTCCTAAGATTAATAAAAAAATCATAAAAAGTTTATATTTGATTTTTTCAAAACTTTCTTGATATTTATTTAAAATTGCAACGTTTCGGCCAATACGTCCATCCATAAGGACAATCTTGAATATAAATTTATACCTCACATTCAACAATTTAAAATCTTGTTGCAGGCTATTCTTGCTAGATCATTAATTTTATTCAAATCTCCCTATTTTGTCTCTTTACCATAAAATTTCAGCATCAGTTGTGTGTGATAAGAACATGAATACAAAACGGGTTAAGTTAATTTGTAATTAATAGTTTTAAATTTAAAT
>NW_027106343.1:180107-181810 GCF_000696795.3 Halyomorpha halys | reverse complement strand
TTGTAAGGATTGGATACGAGAGGAATTCGAAGGTTTAGTGGAGCCCCAAAGCTCAACTCCGTATGACCAGGTAGGCTTTATAATTGTCATGTAGATCAGTCTTTTGTAATGAATTGGAAGTTTGGACCGTTTCTCTACTAAGTGCTGTAAAGTCGAAATTGACGTGCAGTTTCATGTCTTTTCAGTCTTGTGTGAGGATTCCAGGTTAGTCGTTTGTGACATCAAAAGTTGAAGGACGACCCGAACGCTTTGCGCCTTCCACGTCAAACTTTCTGGTTCTGAACCGAGCAAACCACTTACGGAAGGTTCTCTCTCCTCATCATCGCTATACACACAGCAAATTTTTTTTAACCGTCTGTGATTTTCGTTTTTGGAAATAAAAAATCATTAAATGACGAAAATGAATTTTTTTTTCTCTTCCATTTTGAGCAAGCAAACATGATTTTATTAACACAGAAAGGATTAATTTGAAATATTGAAAAACGCTACGAACTTATTTTACAACCCAATATAATAATTTTCTAGGTTATGTAGGAATCTTTTTCGGAGGTTTGTAACATATCTGAATAAAAAGAAAAAGTTTTCTCGGGCAGAAGTCATAAAATTAAATTTAAAGAGAGAAAGTAAATTTCACCTTTCTATCTGTAACCGCCTAAAGTGCAACAACGTTCTCAGAATAGGTTAAGAAAAAGAAAAAAAAAAGAGAAATTCTTCCCGAAATCGTTTTGATGTCAACGAAGCTATACAATTCTAAATAGGCATGTATTCGCTTTTTGGGGAACTATCTACACTAGGATACTTAATTATATAGCTATTTAAATTTTTCATTTTACATAAGTTATTTAATTAATTTTCGTATTTTATTTTAGTATTTGGCATTTAGTTTTATTATTTAAATTAAATCATAGGTTTTATATCTAGCGATAATAATCAATATTGTATGATTCTAGGTGATAAACCATTGTTGTTGATTCCACAATGCACCAATATTTATAAGTGTAACAAACCTATATTTCATTCATCATATTACGTACTGATTTTAAGGATTATTTTATTTGTATTATATTAATAGTGATCTATTTACTAGATACTACCAAACGGTCTCTCCATACATGCTCCCATCTACGTTTCGATCTACGTTCTGTGCAACATTTTTATGAAATATTGCTTTTTAAAAAGCTATATCTCGAGAACTATTTAATATAAATAGTTCTATTAGGGCTTACAGTTTAGCAAATTTACTCTACTTTAAATGATGATCTCTTATATTTTCTATTGTTGTTTATTCCGAAAGAAAAATTAATGATTTTTAACGTTTTTAAAAAGCCATTTTCTATTCCTCCTACGTATACTTGGCAGGCTCATCAATTTTTTCCAGTAATTATACATAGTTTTCATTAAAGTAATAAAAAATTGGGAGAAATAACTGAATTTTTTATCCTCCTTGGCTCTTCTGCTTAAATTCTACTTTTTTTTTTTTTTAATTGGTAAATTCAGTAGTAAATGTATCTTCACTAATAATTGTTCAAATTCAACTATTTCTTTATTATTATTATATATAAGTAAAAAAATAAAACGAGGTGTAGATAATAGACCGTAGATTAATAAGTGGAGATAAACAAAATCTTATTTAGATATGTATATATAGTTGACCGTAAAAATTGATGTATAGGAAGATGGTCATGGTTGCGGTCAAAGGAGAA
>NW_027106343.1:174058-179057 GCF_000696795.3 Halyomorpha halys | reverse complement strand
TTTTTTTTACTAAGACGTGAATCGTTAGTTACGTACTTATGCGACCGAAGCCAGCGAATCCTTAATCGTGAGAGCCTAATTAAATATCCCATTAATTATATTATCATTAATTAATAAATTATCATTCCAATTAGGATAACTTCTGTTGTCTCACCCCATTAGATATTCCATCATGTCCTTACCTTCTCTTTCCTTAAAGGATAATTATTTGTTATTATTAATATAGTCAATTTATATTATTATAAGAGTTCGGATTTTTATGTATTTTCACACTTTGTTTGCTTCAATTTTAACTTTCAATCACCTCTATATAGAATATACAGTAAGAGAAAGTATTATGATCGTTAAAAATTTCGAATTTAGGTTTTGCACGAGTTAAGGAACCGGTATTATAAATTTAAACAATTGCCACTTGCCCAACTGAACCTAAGTCACTTTAGATATATGGTTGCATATGTCCACTTTCTCCTAACAATTTTATAAACAAAAGAAACTCAATAAAAACAACTACGTGTCCATAAGGCCCTTGAGACCATTCTAACAGCCCTTTCAAGTATCCCTTTCAACCCTTAGAATCCTATATCAATAGCAAGGGCTGACACTTAGGCAGGTACATGCTGTTATCCCACAATGGACTTGTATCAGTCAAACTATTTTATGGTTAACATATGTACGTCAGTACACACAAGTCTTAGGTCATGGTCCCTTTCTTAGATATCTGACCTCCGAACCTCTCGCCACGCCTTTTCCCCCCTTCCAGATATTTACTTCTCAAATTTCATAGGCTCACTACCCCCACCTAGTCTCTTAAAATTATCCGATTGGTCAAAACCCCTTCTCCTATTTCACTATTTTTCCTACCCTCTCTTCTCAAGTGTTCATATATATTTCCCAGACTAGATAGCTAAGTAAGAGAGAAGTTAGAAGATAGAGACTGAGTAACAGTAACATGTAGTTCTTGTAAATATGTTAGAATAAAGTCATTTTAGTCTTCACTGATTTTTTATGTTATGTAACTCACGTTATGATAGTACGTCCTTCCAGTGACGTCTCTCCAAACCTAATCATAATAAATTAGTTTTAATGCAATCCTCCCATCTACGCTTCGGTCTACCCTTCGGTCGTTTACTTGTTGGCCTAGTGTTCATTAATATATTAGGGACCCACGCATCTTATACGCCGCAATGCTATAACTTGAATTATATTTACCGGGTATAGTTCTCTTAATTCGGTGTTGTGTGAAAAAAATTAAAATTAAATCTGTACTGCTACAACCCATGAAAGGTCAGGGGTTCAGTACTTTGTAAAGAAGTACTGTTACTAGATCAACGGTTGTGCAAGGAGGTGATTTGGTCAAAATCGTGTTCGACATTCAAAATTTTACCCAATTTAAGAGGCTGGGTAGGCTCCAGAACCCACAGGAGTTTACTCACGACTACAGTGTAACAGAAAACGATTTTCTGCCCAGCCCGATTCGAACTCAGGTCCTTGAAGTTATTAGCCACGGGCCTTACCACGCGGCTACTCCGCGCTCACAATTTAGTGTAGTGTCTTCTAAATTCTCCTGTTAATTCATCTTTTTTTGGTGCGAATATTTCACGTAAGATTTTACTTTCGAAAACGTTAAAACGCTGTTCATCTCACGTATCACATCCATGAAGAAGTGTGGAAAGGATAATAGTTTTGTAAATTCTAAATTTTAACTTTTTGGATAGTTTCTTTCGCCTTCAACCTTGCTTTTTATTTCCTCAATTTCGTTTTTTCTAGTTAGCGTAGAACCTAAATACATAAACCTATCTACCTGTTCCAATGTATTTCCTCCTATATCTATGTGACCGAAATTGCACGCGTTTCGTATTTTCGTATTCGCTAACCATGTATTTTGTTTTATCCTTATTTATTTCGAGACCTATTTCCTTACTTGAGTTTATTAACGCGGTTGTATTCAGTTCCATAGTTTCCTTGTCCTCACCCATTAATACCGAAACATCAGCAACCCAAGCACCAGTATTTTACCACCCAAAGTTAAACTCTTTTCGGTATTCATCATAGTTTTAATGGCGTATTCTAATGCTAGATTAAATAAGATAGGTGATAAAGTATCGCCTTGTATTAAACCCTATCTATCACCATACAAATATGCAAATACGAAACCGGCCATACTTTTACAGGAGAAAAATGATAAAATTTGGTAAAGAGAAATTTTATTAAAAATAATTTTCAAAAAAATTTTGAAATTGCAGTTAGTCAATCTTCCTACTGAATGTCTCATTTGGAAAATTAGTATGGGACAGTATTACCATAGTGAATAATATAAAAATTTATGTTCTGAAACGTACGAGGATTATTCAGAATTAAAGTAGGGAGAGAGGCAAGTGAAAGTATTATGATGCGCGCGCAGTTTATCAAATATCTTCAGGAATGTTTGTATGATTTTAATAAAGGAAAAGAAAAACTTTATTATAATGAATTTTTTATTTATTATATATTAAATATTTATAACAGTAATTACGTACGATGAACTTACTAATTATGAATTTTTTTATTCCATTTTGCAAATAAACACTTATTGTTTAATTTTAATCGCCAAGATTCTCTTTTGAATACCACATAAGAATAATTGAATAGATTAAGATTTTTATCATTATTATCTAAAAAAATTAATGAAAATATAATTTCAAAAATGAAGTTATATAAATGCTCTCACGATTCACAAGGTTGCAACACTTATGTTCAGTGTCAAGGGCAGTCAGGAATATTAATGTAATGAAACAAGGAAATTGTGGCCACAGATTAGTAAAAATTAGCTATATATGAAACTAATAGCTAAAATTGTTATGGATACGACCGATATTTATTGATAAATAAATATCGTAATTTTTCTTATATTATAATTATTTTATCGTAATTTGCCCAATTTTTCTCCTGGGTACCACACTATTCTAATGCCATGGGGTTAAGTTTTCACTACGTGTGCTTACCACAGAAATAATAGTCGACCCCCCCCCCTCTAGGGTGGATTCGAACCGGCGCCGCTGCAGTTCCCAGACCTCTACACCCTGAGCTACATACGTTGGGCTGTATTGTGCCTGTTGAACCTTTATCGCTCTTTTATGTCTCTTTTGATAAATTTAATTCAAAAATAAAATCTAGTGCTGTCTGCCCATCACATAACATTCACTCTCCCCCCACCCCACTTTAAGTAGAAATTAATCCTCAAATGTTTCAGAACGGATTTTTTCATTAATAAGTCATTCATTTAGAGCTCCATATCTTTTAAACTACCAACAACACTAGAAACCTTAAGAGAAAATTATTTAATGTAGAGTAAATTTGCTAAAATATGAGCCCTAATAGAGCTATTTACGTTGAATAGTTCCCGAGATATAGCTTTTTAAAAAGCATCATTCCATAAAAAAAATGCCCTGAAAATCAGAAATTAGTGAATTTAATTTGAGAAATCTATATCTCAGAAACCACTAATTATTAGCACTCAAATTAAAGCTGGTTTAATGTACTATAAAGTAGTTTAAAACGTTTATCGTTGTAGAAGCTTTTATGATCTTTTCTCAAATAAACTTATCTATAGTAGTTAGGACAAAATTTCATATGCAAATTTTTTTTTAATATGCGAATATCATAAAAACTACTACCTCTGCGAAGATAGGAGTCATAAATTAATTTATATTAAGTTAAATTATATTTCTTTTGAGTACTGGGAAACATATATACGTATATCTTATGGTTCCTGATTTTTTTCAAAACTTTTATCCCAAAAATAATTGACATTTTGTGAATTGGTCGAACATCATTAAAACTACTAATCCTACGAAGATAAACAATATAAACTACTTTATAGTACATTTAACTAGCTTAAATTGGAGTACTAATATACATTTGTAATTCACATGGTTCCTGAGATATTGATTTCTCAAAATAAATTCACTAACTACTGATTTTTCAATACATTATTTATGAAATGTTGCATTTTAAAAAGCTATATCTGAGAACTTTTGAACGCAAATAGCTCTATTAGGGCTAATATTTTAGCACGTTTACTCTACTTTAAATGATGTCATTTTAGGTTTTCTAGTATTGTTAAGAATTTTAAAGATTTAGAGCTTCGAATGTAAAATTAATTTTTTTTTAACATTTTAAAACAGCCGCCATTTTTTATTTTCCCTACCTATACTTGGCAGACGCATCAGTTTTTCATAATTTCTTGGCTTGGGGTAGATATTTTATGATTAAAGTTAAATTACCAAGGGATCTAGCTTTGTTATAAAATAATACAAGAGCCTTTATCTATATTTGTTTGATGCTTTGTCTTATCGGTACATTATAAAAGTCTTGTTGCTCATAACATTAATTTTTTACAAAACAATTGTACAAGTCCCGTAGGATCTTTTCATGACTATAATCGAAAAAATAGTTCTGAAATTGGATATAAAGTCATAAAACTATTTATCAATAAAATGAGTTAATATTCATTATGCCATAACAAATCTATATTACCACCATTCAGATTTTGGCGAAATAATTTATTTTATATCTCTGACTCTTACGCCATGTGTCTGAGGTTTATAGAGCCCTAAACCACTTTTAAGTTTGGTGTAGATTGGTTGAGCCATGCTGAATTTATTTGTTTATACTTTTTATTTATTGATAGATATTACAATCTGTCACACAGTTGTGGTCAATATGTAATAATGATGAATGATCACATTCATACTAAAATAAAATAAAATAAGAATAAAAATAAATAAATAAATGAAAAAAAAATCTCTTTAAATATATAAAAACAGAAGGATAAACAAAATGAACATAATCAAACTATATGTATGAAAAATAAATAAATAAAATAACATAATGATAAAATAATACAATAAATGAATGGGAAAAAAATCTCTATTAAAATATATACAAACAAAAGGATAAACAAAATGATCATAATCAAACTATGTGTATTAAAAAAAATAAAATAACATATATAGAAGTT
>NW_027106343.1:172589-173809 GCF_000696795.3 Halyomorpha halys | reverse complement strand
TAAAATAATATAATAAATGAATGGAAAAAGAAAATCTCTCTTAAAATGTATACAAACAGAAGGATAAACAAAATGAATATAATAAAACTATGTGTAAGAAAAAAAAATAAAATAATTTAATAAATGAATGAAAAAAAATCTCTATTAAAATATATACAAACAGAAGGATAAACAAAATGAACATAATCAAACTATGTGTATTAAAAAAAATAAAATAAAATAACATATATAGAAGTTATTTTTTATCATATATTTTTAGTATATAATATTATTTACTGCTATCAACCTAATAGATATAATAAGCAATTAATTAAATCATAAAATCAATGCATGAATAATTAAATATATTTATGTACATCAAACTTTCAATTGTATTCAATTAATCAATCTATATCCCTAAATCTATTAATTGCAAAGCATTGCCCGGTATGTAAGTATGTAGTTATTAACTTTAATTTATATATATATATATATTATGAAATAACAAAGGCAATTTATTTCAACTCATTAAATACACTTTATTGAGGATAATTAAATGAATATAAACTATATAACTTACAAAAAGAAAATATGAGCTCTGGTCAATAACGATAAATTAAATACTTTATAATAATAATAATAAGAAAGACCTTATGAACCCAAAGGTTCGATGCCGATACCACCAAACGCTCTCTGCATACATCCTTCCAGTGATGGCCCCCAAACCCAATTCTACTAAATCAGTTTTAACGCAATCCTCCCATCTATGTTTCGGTCTACCCTTCGACCCTCTTACCCATCGGTTCAATGTTTTTAACATTTTAGGGATCTGCTCGTTACTAAGCCCCACAACCTTATGCGCCGCAATGCTATAACTTGAATTATATTTACCGGGTATAATTCCCTTAAATTCTCCCGTTAATTCATCCTTTTTCAGTCTCGCATCCATAAATAACAGTGAGAAGGATAATAGTTTTGTAAATTCTAATTTTTAAGTTTTTCGATAGAAGGCGCGAGCTAAGCAGTTTCGAAAATTGAAAAATAACAACCATTTCTTATCTTTAAACTTGCATTTATTTTCCCTTCAATTACGTTTTTTCTAGTTACCTTATAACCTAAATACTTGAACCTATCTACCTGTTCAAACGTATTTCCTCCTATATCTATATCACCAAATATATATAAACCCAAATTATTTAGTGAACTTGAAACATAACCATAATAAAATCTACATAACCGTA
>NW_027106343.1:165938-171297 GCF_000696795.3 Halyomorpha halys | reverse complement strand
AACATATGGGACATTGAGGTCCTGATGGATGATTTGATTTGTGACAAAGTAAGGAGCATTAAGGATTTTGGACTGTAAGGATTGGATTTGGGAGGAATTCGATGGTTTAGTGGAGTCCCATAGCTCAACTCCGTATGTCCAGATTAGTTTGGAACGTTTGTCTAGAAAATGATGTAATAGTTGAAATCGATGAGCATAGTTTGAATTAGAAATACATAATATGTATTGTACAAATCCAGACTCATGTGATTAGTAAAACTAATTTAATTAATAGTAGAAATTTGTATAATACAAATTTTGTTAGTAAACTTTTTTTTTTTATTCACTACTACACACTTGCCAAATTGTTGCATATTCATGCATGTGAAAGCAGGTAGATGGGATATTTGCATTTCATATATATGCGGACAAAATTTCATATGCAAAATTTATATTCATATGCGAATATCATAAAAACTATTACTCTTACGAAGATACGTAACATTAACAACTTTATAATAAGTTAAATTATATTTCTATTGAGTGCTAGCAGACACATGTACGTCTTATGGTACCCCTCGTATTCACTACATTTCTAAATGTAAAAGTTCAAACTGTGAATATATTAGTACAAGAGCCCAAGAGAAGAAAAAAGGCAGTTATCTCACCCCAATTTTTTATTACTTTAATGAAAACTATTTATAATTACTACTCAAAATTGATGAGTCTCTCAAGTATAGGTAGGGGGAATAAAAAATGGCGGCTGTTTCAAAGACATAAAAAACTAATTTTTCATTCGGAACTCTATATCACAAAAAGTAGGAACAGCTCAAGAAAACCTAAGAGAACGTCATTTAAAGAAGAGCAAATTTGCTAAAATATGAGCCCTAATAAAGTTATTTACATCCAATAGTTCTCGAGATATACTTTTTAAAAAGCAACATTTCATTAAAATGTTGTATGGGACGTATTGAAAGATCGGTAGTTAGTGAATTTATTTCGAATAATCTATATCCCATAAACCATTTGACGTACAGATGTCTATTAGCACTCAAATTAAAGCTAGTTTAATGGACTATAAAGAAGTTTATAATGTATTTTATGATGTTTATCTTCGTAAGAGTAATAGTTTACATGAAATTTGCTAAAATAAATTGATTTATAGTTGTTCGGACAAATTTTTATTTGCCAAATTTATATTCATATGTGAATATCATAAGCACTACCCTTACGAAGATAAGTGTCATAAACTACTTTATAGAAAGTTAAATTTCCTTTATTTTGAGTGTTGGCAGACATATGTACGTCTTATGAATCTACAGATATATTTTCTCAAAAATCCAACATTTTATACGAACAACTAGAAATTAACATTTTGTGGGTTTATTTTGTCAAATATCATAAAAACTACTACTCCTACTAAAGATAAACATAGCTACTATAAATCAATTTGTTTTAGCAAATATTATGAAAACTACTATTCCTACGAAGGTAAAGGTCATAAACTTATTTATAGTCCATTAAACTAGCTTTAATTTGAGTTCTAATAGATGTCTGTACGTCACATAGTTCCTGAAATATAGATTTCTCAAAATAAATTAACTACTTATCTTGCAGTAGATTTTTAAGAAATTTTGCTTTTTAAAAAGCTATATCTCGAGAACTATTGGAAGTAAATAGCTCTTTTAGGGCTAACATTTCAGCAAATTTACTCTTCTTTGAATAATGTTCTCTTAGATTTTCTAATGTTGTTGGTAGTTTTTAAGATATAGAGCTCCGAATGAAAAAATAGTGTTTTTTTAAGGTTTTTAAACAGCCACCATTTTTTATTCCCCTACCTATACTTGGCAGACTCATCAGTTTTGACTAGTAATTATACATAGTTTTCATTGAAGTAATCAAAAATTGGGGTGAAGTAACTGATTTTTTCCCTCTTGTGTTGCATCAGGACTTTATTTTTAAGTTTGCATTGTTTTAGAACTGCGAACAGAAAAATGATTGTGTTCTGTATTTAATTAATTAATGAATTTCTCCAACATTCAAATTTAATAATTAACTCCATTTTTAAATTCAATCGATTCTTTGTGGATAAATACTTCGTTTTAAATGTTGGCAATAAACTTTAGTAGTTTATTTCTTATTTAACACAGCATAAATGTAATTTTATAGAGATATTATATGTTTGAGTAATTAAATTAACAAGTATTTGATACTAAATTTATGATGAAAGTCGGATTTATAGGTTATGTAGTATTATTTATAGGTTCTGTAATATCATTTATAGGTTATGTAGTATCATTTATAGGTTATGTAGTATCATTTATTGGTTATGTAGTATCATTTATAGGTTATGTAGTATCATTTATAGGTTATGTAGTATTATTTATAGGTTCTGTAGTATTATTTATAGGTTCTGTAATATCATTTATAGGTTATGTAGTATCATTTATAATCAAAATAGCCAACTACAGTCAAAAGAACAAAACAAGCGTGTGAATACCAATATTTGTTGCTTATTTTGTTTACCAAGCAATTGTACACGGATTTGAGACAAGTGACAAATGTAATCATATTTTTTTTTGTTTTATTAATTAATTAATTAAGGGTCTATTGGATTTATGTTCACTTAAATACGCAATAATTACATCAGAGTCCATTAAGTATTAAAAAGGACTTTAAGATCAGTCTATAATCAGAATTAGACATGGCAACAACTTTTTTTCAGGTAAAAGTTTCGTGTTGAAAAACTTTTAAGATTTTTTGTCATCTTCAATGTCACAAGCCCTCGACCCTTGTCCCTTTAAGATTAAAAATGACTTCAAATAATTGAATCTTTTTTCCAAAATAAAAAACTGGTATACGTACGACAACTCAACTTATCAAACTGTCAACTTCTGATTAATCATAAGTGTTGGAACACTCCCGGTAAGAGTGGTTAAAGAAGACAGGTTAGTTTTTTTTAGAATATTGTTATCAGAAAAAGAACACAGATGATATGAAAAATGCATCGAAAACGCAAATAATGTACCGAACAATTCGAGTACTTATATGTTATTACCAGAACCTTATTTACGTTGCTCAGCTAATAAAACATACATCTGGAAGTAATTTTAAAAAATAATTTTTATCACACTTGACTTGGAAACTCTTTAACTTATTAATTTAATTATGTAGCCTTAACTATAACCAGAGTTGGGAAAAAAGTATTCGATTGAAGAGAGACGAATAATTTTTTATTCGCGAATTTTCTACTCGAATAATGAATTATTCGTAAAAAAACATATGATTAACCATCCGAATACTTTTTCATTCGTCATTATTTTACACGAATAATCAATTATTCGGGGAAAACAATTCGAATAACCCATTTGAATACCTTTGTATTCGTATACGAAGACGGCATATTTTGTATTATAGCCTATGGTGTTACATAGATATATTTTATATAGATTAATTTTAACTTTTCTGATTTATAATATATAAGGACCCTCCTATATGTTTCTTATAACGCTAAAAACGAAAATTTCATCGATTTTAAGGTCACGTATCGATTTATTTTAACTTTTGTGATTACTAACATGTTAAAGTCCCTTTATAAGTTTCAGGATATGTAGAATATGAGAATGCTATCGATTTAATTATCGCGTATCCATTTATTTTAATTTTCTTTATTTCCAACATGTTAGGGTCCCTTTATATATTTTGAGATATGCAGAATATGCAAACGCTATCGATTTTAAGATTGCATGTCGAAAGAGACCCTAACATGTTAGAAATCAGAAAGGTTCATATAAATCGATACGCGATAATAACATCGATAAAATTTTCATATTCTACTTATCCTGAAACATATAAAGGGGCCCTATTATGTAAGAAATCAGAAAAGTAAAAATAAATCGATAGGCGATCTTAAAATCGATATCATTCTCAAATTCTGCATTCCTCAAAAGGTATAAAGGGACCGTAACATGTTAGAAATCAAGAAAGTTAAAATAAATCGATACGCGATCATAAAATTGATATCATTTTTATATTCTACATATCCCGAGATATATATTTAAGGACCCCGTTATGTTAGAAATCGGAAAAGTAAAAATAAATCTATAGGTGATCTTAAAATCGATAGCATTTTCATATTCTTAATTTCTCAAAAATTATAAAGGGACCGTAACATGATAAAAATCAAGAAAGTTAAAATAAATCGATAAAATTTTCATATTCTACATATCCCTAAACATATAAAGGTACCCTAACATGTTAGAAATCAGAAAAGTAAACATAAATCTATACGCGATCATAAAAGTGATTGTATTTTTATATTCTATATATCCCGAGATATATATAAGGACCCTATTATGTTAGAAATCGGAAAAGTAAAAATAAATCTATAGGCGATCTTAAAATCGACATCATTCTCATATTCTGCATTCGTCAAAACGTATAAAGGGACCGTAACATGATAAAAATCAAGAAAGTAAAATAAATCTATATGCGATGTTAAAATCGATAGCATTTTCATATTCTGCATATCCGAAAACCTAAAAATTGGCCCATATTTGTTAGAAATCAAAATAAATCGATATGGGATCTTAAAATCGATAGCATTTTCGTTTCGTACTCGTCTAAATATGTAATATGGGATCCTCATACATTAGAAATTGAAGGGGGTAAAAGAATAAGTGAATTTAAAAAAAAAAAATCAAATTGTTATTCGGATAATATGTATTCGACTCATTTTTTATTCGATTGAAATAGTATTTCATATTCATATCGATGAAAATCGAATAATTTTTGCCCAACTCTGACCACAACGCTTCTTCTAAGCGAAAATGACGCTAAGAGGTGGGGATTAGGCCACGCCCTGTGAAGGCAATTTTACTTTGAAATTAATAGAGATTTAGCACATCATAGTATTTATTTGTAATAAAGTTGTTTTATTCGCAAATGTGAAGAGGATAACAGTTGTAGTAAATGTTCCATTAATTTCCAATAATTTGTTATATCTATAATGAAAATTCACTTAGTCGTTTTCGATAAATTCGTACTTCTTTCTCTTGTCTCTTATTTCAATGTAAGGATCCCAAAATATTTACTATTATAAAAGGTAAAAAGATCAATTTTTCAATTAATATTTTCTAGGATTAGTTAATAAGATATCAGGCTCTCTCCCCCGATCGAAGTACCAAAGCACACCGACATCTCCTTGTTAGTACAAGATCCTAGTGGCAAAAATGTAGAGAACCTTGAAACTCTTATTTTGAAACATTATTCGGCTTCGAAGTCAAATCATCTTGAAAGCGATAGTATAAGAGCCGGGAAGAAAAAAAGGCAGTTATCTCACCCCAATTTTTGATTACTTTAATGAAAACTAGTCAAAATT
>NW_027106343.1:161882-165558 GCF_000696795.3 Halyomorpha halys | reverse complement strand
CTTTACCTTCGTAGGAATAGTAGTTTTCATGATATTTGCTAAGATAAATTGATTTATATTTGTTCGAACAATAAGATTGATTTATAAATAACTTCATTTCAGAAAACATAAGACGTACAGATGTCTGTTAGCACTCAAATTAAGGATAGTTAAATTTACTATAAAATAGTTATTGCTTATCTTTGTAGGAGTAGTACTTTTTATGATATTTGACAAAATAAACTCACGAAATGTTAATTTCTAGTTGTTCATATAAAAATGTTGGATTTTTGAAAAAAATATCTTCGTAAGGGTAGTAGTTCTTATGGTTCTCACATATGAATATAAATATGGCAAATACAAATTTGTCCGAACAACTATAAATCAATTTATTTTAGAAAATGTCATGAAAACTACTACTCCTACGAAGATAAACATAATAAACTACTTTATCTGTACATCATATGGTTTGGAGAATTAGATTTTTCAAAATAAATCCACTAACTACTGATCTTTGAGTACGTCCCATACAACATTTTTATGAAACGTTGCTTTTTAAAAAACTATATCTCGAAAACTATTTAACGTAAACAATTCTATTAGGGCTCTTATTTTAAAAAATTTGCTCATCTTTAATGACGTTATCTTAGGTTTTCTAGTGTTGTTCCTACTTTTAAAGATATAGAGCTCCGAACGAAAAATTAATTTTTTTATCGCTTTGAAACAGCCGCCATTTTTTATTCGCCCTACCTATACTTGGCAGACTCATCAATTTTGACTATTAATTATACATAATTTTCATTAAAGTAATCAAAAATTAGGGTGAAATAACTGCCTTTTTTTTTCTCTTGGGCTCTTGTACTATCTCCTTTTCCAATAACCTGTCGCATGGTGAAGATAATGTCCTGGGTGCTAGCTGTTTTGTTCTTCTTCTTATTCTCTTTTCTAAGATCTTAGAGTAGATCTTACTTGGCACGTTTAATAGAGATATAACTCGGTGGTTACAATCTCTATTATCACCTCTCTTTAAAATAGGGAAGACGATGGCTACATCCCAATCCTTTGGTGTTTTCTTTTGCTTCCACACTAGGTTTAGCAGATGCTGCAGAATTTCTTTTCCTTTGAGCCCCATGTATTTTAGCATTTCAGGAGTTACTCCATCACTACCTACGGATTTCCCTAGCTTCATACTCCAGATTGCTTCTTCCAGTTCGTCATCATCAATAAAATCATCTTCTTCCCAAGTACTTACCCCTCTTGACGCTTCATCTATACAGGATGTCTGTATAAAGTGCGCCTTCCACTAAAGGCCAGACACATATTCACTTTGATTAACTAGTGGGATGTAGTGGAGTGTATATTGAAAATAAAACATGGTTAACTGAAAAGGAAAATCTATTGGCTAAGTTACAGGTAGTAGGGGGTGGCCGAAATAAAACATTTGTTGTTATATTTGTTAATGAATTTGGAATAACTGAGCTATGGAAAACTATAGATTTGATGATTATGATGAATGATTTTATGCTGAATTAGGTGGACTTACTCCATTCTCCGGTTACTCCCTCCTTATTTCTTGATCTCTCTCTCCTCCTCTGCTCCAGGGGGAGGCACTTCAGAGTCTCTCTACTCACTCATTTGCACTAAAGATGATAGTGAAGAAAAGAAAAAGTAGAACTGCTGCTGGCAAAAAAGAAACAAGATGGCTCTCTAGTGCAGGTTGCTTCTCTTCCCACCGAGAGCACTTGAGGAGGTAAGCTTTTGTTGTTGGCCACATGGGCGCTGGTTGTGCCTTTCTTATGGGAGCCCCCAATCCAATTCAGACTTTCGGTTACCCGAAACAGTGTTTGTCAAAAAACAAAACAAATAATTTAATCTGTTACCCCTGTAGAACAGATCTCCTATCTTAGACTACATCTGAAAAAGTATAAATTGAATAATTAGAAAAAGTAAATTAGTAAATAAAAATAGATGGATAGACTGAAATATATTTTGACAAAATTAAAATGGCCGTCAACTTTTTAATGACATTGTAGCTGTGATATAAGTTAGCCGCCTCGAGAAGGGCCGAAACGTAGGAGTGGAGTAATAAAAAAATAAACATGGTCAGACTAAATTGATATTTTATTATAACTGATAAACATTTTGGGTTTTTTACTGTATACAAATTCAGTCTTCTTGTATAATGCTTCTTTGACGCAGAATTTAATGTTGTTGTTTTTTTTTTTATTCAGTGTGTTGTAACTTTATTGGCTTGATCCATCGTTTAGGAATAATAGTAAAAAAAAAAAAAAAAATAGAAAAACTAAATCTTCGTTTTCGTTACATTGTAACGGAGTTGTAAAACTACTTTCCTTAAAGTTAAAAAAAAAAAACCTTTTATCTGGTTTCGAAATCAGTAAAGTGTTACTTCGAGTGTAATGTACACATTGATGTTCCCAACAGGTTTTCTTCATTTAATAAGGATAAAATAAAAATATATTTATGAAATTACAAAATATTTAGCCAATAGAACCGAGGAACGTATTATATGGTTATTAGCAGCGTTACCACACGATTTTTGAAAATTTACCTTTTAGTCTGATTTTCCCTTAAATGAGATAGTACAAAAGCCTAGTGAAATTCAGTTATTTCACCTTAATTTTTTTCCTACATTAACAAAAACTATGCATAATTGTATATTATTTATTATAGTAATTACTAGTCAAAAATAATGAATCTGCCAAGTATAGTTAGGGTTAATAAAAAATGGTAGCTTTTTGAAGATTATAAACAACACTAGAGAACTAACTTAATAGAACATCATTTAAAGCAGAGTAAATTAACTAAAATATGAACCATAAAAGAGCTGTTTATGTCCAATAGTTTCCGAGATACAGTATTTTAAAAGAAGATGGCCTCGGGATCTTCTCCTCTAGAAATGTTATTGGAGTTCTACCAATGAGTAGATTCTCCACATTTCCAGATTCCAATCCTTCCATGATAAACTTCCCAACCACCCAAACCAACTCGTTTCTAACCTGGCTTCTCCTTCACTACCTAATAATCCTTCTAGGCGTCTGAAAAGAAGATAGCCTCGAGATCTTCTCCTCTAGAAATGTTATTGGAGTTCCATCAATGAGTAGATTCTCCACATCTCCAGATTCCAATCCTTCCATGATAAACTTCCCAACCACCCAAACCAACTCGTTTCTAACCTGGCTTCTCCTTCATTATCTAATAATCCTTCTAGGCGTCTGAAAAGAATATGGCCTCGAGATCTTCTCCTCTAGAAATGTTATTGGAGTTCTATCAATGGGTTGATTCTTCACATGTTTGTATCATGTCACTATGTCACCTACAGCAAATTTACTTGTTGTATGTATTTTTATATAGTTGTAAATAACAATAAATAAATTATTTTTAAAAAAAGTATTTTAAAAAGCAACATTTCATAAAATACAAAATCAGTAGTTTTTAAAATTAATTTCATTCCTAGCTCCATATCGTTAAAACTATCAAAAACACTGGAAAACTTAATAAAACGTAATTTAAAGAAGAGTAAAGTTACTGTGTAACTAAATATGTTTAGAGTGTATTTATTAAAACAAAAAAAACTTTAATGCTTAAATGGCCAATGGCCACTACATAGTGTAGACTATATGATACTTGCCGTCTTGGAAGTACTGTCGCTCTAGGTATGATAGTTGATAGAATACGT
>NW_027106343.1:160271-161693 GCF_000696795.3 Halyomorpha halys | reverse complement strand
AGACTGCTGCAGGATATTCTTTTATAAATTTTTAATAAATATAAAATTAATTCATGGTCACACTACCTCTATTTTCTCTCTTCCCTTTTTCAAATTAACTTGTTTCTTTTTACTATTAGAAGACAATTGTTTGTTTTATTTAAGTGTGCCAATATCATTATTTTTTGTTATTAATTTTACTTTCCTCTTTTATTAAGAAACATTATTCTTATCTATTTATTTTATTATTTTTTTTTTCTTTTAATGAGAACATTTTATTCAGTTAGGGGTGTCATTTGTATGACTATACCCCCCCATAATCAACTGTTAAAAAATATATATAATATAAGTTATATCAACCATTAAAGGCCCACCAGGCCGATCTGGTATAAAAATAAAATTTAAAAAAATAGAGAAGTTACTGTCCTGTTAAAGCCAGTTTACAAGGTGACTCTTTAAAACTATGACAGGAACTGTCACAGCCACTGCAATGGCTGAAATGTTTAATAGTTGCCATCATGATAGTACTTACTGTCATGAAAGTACTGTCGCACCAGGTCCGGCGTGATAATTAATAGGATATGTAGTAAGAGGGAAGTTACTATCACGTTAAAGCCAGATTACATAGTGACACTTTACAACTATGGCAGGAACTGTCGCAGGCACTGAAATGGTTGAACTGTATGATAGTTCAAGTCATAACATCACTGGTGCTCTAGCAATTAAAGTTAATGGGATATAACTGTTATGGAAGAATTTGTATTTAACAAGATTTCTCGATCTGATAGCTTTAAAAAAACATTTCTCTTTGAATAAACTTTTGTTAAAATTATTGTTATTATTATTTTGTTAAAGTTATTTTTCGTAGGAGAAGTAGTTTTTATAATATTCCAGTATAAATATGATTTTCGAACTTGAAATTTTGTCCAACTCAATTTATTTTGTCAAATATCATCAAAACTACGACTACAAAGATAAACGTCATGAATTATTTTATAGTAAATTTAACTATCTTTAATTTGAGTGCTAGCAGACATCTGTACGTCCAATGGTTTCTGAAATGTAGTTTTTCATAAATCAAAATTATTGTCTGAACAACTATAAATCAATTTATTTTACCAAATATCACAAAAACTACTATTCCTACTAAGATAAAGGTCATAAAATACTTTATAGTACATTAAACTAGCTTTAATTTGAGTGCTAACAGACATTTGTACGTCGAATGGTTTTTGAGATATAGATTTCTCAAAATAAATTCACTAACTACTTATTTTTCATTGCATTTTTTATGAAATGTTGGTTTTAAAAAGCTATATCTCAGAAACATTTGAACGTAAATATCTCTATTAGGGCTCATATTTTAGCAAATTTACTCTTCTTTAGATGATGTACTATTAGATGTTATAGTGTTGATAATTTTATATATATAGAGCTCCGAAT
>NW_027106343.1:158518-159871 GCF_000696795.3 Halyomorpha halys | reverse complement strand
CCTTTTTTGATCGTTTAATTTACTTTTCCGAATTATTGATTTTTTAAATAATGTGGTTCTAAAAAATGTTTTAAATTATATGTATATAAATGACACAATTTCACAATATAAATTTATATAAATGGCAAATATGAGACCCCTGATTGTGTAAATCCGACAACAGCTTTAAAGAAAAATTGTTCTTTGAATAAATTTTTGTTAAAATTATTAAAGCCAACTAAACTTCGAACTTCTCAGAATAATGATTACCGATTCGCTCATGCACATAACCTTGGTATGTATAGTTTCTAGTCTAAATTAGCCAAGTATAGGTAGGGGGAATAAAAAGTGGCGACTGCTTCGAATCACAAAAAAAAAAATTTTCATTGGGAGCTCTATATCTTTAAAACTACCTACAACGATAGAAAATCTAATAAAACATTATTTAAAGTTAAGTAAATTTTCTAAAATATGAGTCCTAAAAGAGCTATTTAAGTTCAATATTTCTCGAAATGTAGCTTTTTTAAAACCATTTCATAAATAATACACTGAAAAATCAGTAGTTAGAGAATTTATTTTGACAAATCTATATCATAAAAACCTTTCAACGTACAAATGTCTATTGACATTTAAATTATAGCTAATTTAATGTACTATAGATTTTTTTTTTTTGTACAGGGTTTTACGCCCTAAAGCCCCCCAGACAACAACAACTACCCTTATTTCATTAAGGGGCTGCAAGCCAGTTATCTCACTCAATTTTTGATTACTTTAATGAAAACTATGTATAATTAATAGTAAGAATTGATGAGTCTGCCAAGTATAGGTAGGAGGAATAAAAAATGGCGGCTGTTTCAAAGCGATAAAAAAAAAACTAATTTTTCATTCGGAGCTCTATATCTTAAAAATTAGGAACAACACAAGAAAACCTAAGATAACGTCGTCTAAAGAAGAGTAAATTTGCTAAAATATGAACACTAATAGAACTATTTATGGGCTAGGCTTTTTGAATCGCAATCTTCTACTTTATACAGGTTTGTGCATGCGTCGACTAGTTTGATGAACCTTAAAACTTGTGTTGGAACACACTATCTGTATTTTGGAGAAATCGAGCGATAAACTCCAGAATAATAACCCGGACCTTATTTCATTCGTTAAAAATAATTAATTTTTCTTTCGGAGCTCTATATCTTTAAAACTACCAACAACAATAGAAAATCTAAGAAAACATCATTTAAAGTAGAGTAAAATTTCTAAAATATGAGCCATAATAGAGCTATTTATTTTCAATAATTCTCGATATGTAGCTTTTTAAAATATATCTCAGGAACCCTAAGACATACAGATGTCTGCCAGCTCCAAATTAAAGCTAGT
>NW_027106343.1:153121-154443 GCF_000696795.3 Halyomorpha halys | reverse complement strand
TTAAAACTACCAACACTAAAAAACTTAAGAGAACATCATTTAAATTAGAGTAAATTTGCTAAAATGTGAGCTCTAATAGAGCTATTTATGTTCAATAGTTCTGGAGATGTAGTTTTTTAAAAAGTAACATTTTATAAAAATGTTGTACAGAACATACTAAAAGATCAGTAGTTAGTGAATTTATTTTGAAAAATTCATATCTCAAAAACCATTTGACGTACAGATATCTATTAGTACTTAAATTAAATCTTGTTTAATACACTATAAAGTAGTTTATGACGTTTATCTTTGTATAAGTAGTAGGTTTCATGATATTGGCTAAAATAAATTGTTTGGACACAATTTCATGAGCAAAATGAATATTCATATTCGAAAATCATAAAAACTACCATGTGCATAGACAGAGGAGAGTCACGGCTTTGAGATAGATTTTTGGGGTCTAGAATAAAGAAAACAGATGGTGGCGTCCAAAAAATCATTTGACATTAAAAGTGCAAAACTGCCTTACATTTTCATTTTGCGAGCCATTGGTTAAACCTTGTTGTTAACGGTTTAAATTCAGTCATTTCATTTTCAATAATTTATTCTGATTATAGGTTATACAAATTTAATAAGTAATGATTGAATTTCATGAAGTAGAAATAAAATGGTTGGCGGTGGAATGCGGTATTGCATATCTCTCTTTTACTCAACGTTCCAGGATGCGGTCATAGAAAAAAAAATTAAATAGTCATAAAACTATTTAATATGAACCAATGTTTCGCCCCACATTAAAGGGCTGCAGATTTAACGTGAGCACAAAAATGATTTGTAGTTTTCGTGTTCACATTTCATAAAAAATGGACTGAGAAATCAGTAGTTAGTGAATTTATTTTAAGAAATCTATTTCTCAAAAAGTATTTGAAAGACATATTTCTATTAATACTCAAATTAAAGCTAATTTTATGCACTATAAAGTGGTTTATGACGTTCATCTTCGTAGCAGTAGTAATTTTCATCATATTCGACAAAATTGATTCACAAAATGTTTCTAGTTGTTTGAAAAAACATGTTGATTTATAGAAATTTATATCTCAAAAACCATCTGTAGCTTTTATGATATTCGATAAAATTTTGATTTTCAGTTGTTCGGACAAACTCTTTGGATTTATGAAAAATAGTATCTAAGATGGACAGATATCTGCCAGTCCTCAAAATAAAGGTAATTTAACTTAATATAAAATATGGATGGCTGCAGATGGAAGGCGAGCACGAAAATGATTTGTGGGACTGAGGCCTCCTCCCCCTTGGCGAAATCCTGTCTACGCCCATGAAAACTATTA
>NW_027106343.1:152022-152762 GCF_000696795.3 Halyomorpha halys | reverse complement strand
GTGAGCACAAAAATGATTTGTAGTTTTCGTGTTCACATTTCATAAAAAATGGATTGAAAAATCAGTAGTTAGTGAATTTATTTTAAGAACTCTATATCTCAAAAACTATTTGAAAGACATATTTCTATTAATACTCAAATTAAAACTAATTTTATGCACTATGAAGTGGTTTATGACGTTCATCTTTGTAGCAGTAGTAATTTTCATCATATTCGACAAAATTGATTCACAAAATGTTTCTAGTTGTTTGGAAGAACATGTTGATTTATAGAAATCTATATCTCAAAAACCATTTGCAGCTTTTATGATATTTGATTTTCAGTTGTTCGTAGAGACTCTTTGGATTTATGAAAAATAGTATCTAAGATGAACTGATATCTGCCAGTCCTCAAAATAAAAGTAATTTAACTTAATATAAAACATGGATGGCTGCAGATGGGAGGCGAGCATGAAAATTATTTGTGGTTTTCGTGCTCGCATTGGGCTGAGGCCTCCTCCCCCTTGGCGAAATCCTGTCTATGCCCGTGAAAACTACTACCCCTACAAAAATATGTGTCGTAAACTATTTTTATAATGATATAGATAATTTGAGTGCTAGTAGACATCTGTACATAGAAAGATTTTTAGATATTGATTTATAGGTGCTATTACTGATTTATCAGTGCATTTTTTATAAAATGTTGCTTTGTAAAAAGCTATATCTCAGTTACTATTGAACTTAAATAGCTCTATTATGGCTC
>NW_027106343.1:148692-150947 GCF_000696795.3 Halyomorpha halys | reverse complement strand
AATGAAATAAGGGTAGTAAACTACACGTTAACGGTAATTATAAGTAGTTTTCATTAAAATAATCAAAAATTTTGGTGAAATAACTGCCTTTTTTCTCCTCTTGGGCTCTAATGGTTTTTGAGATTTAGATTTCTCAAGATAAATTCACTATCTATTGATTTTTCAGTGCATTTTTTATGAAATTGCTTTTTAAAAAGCTATATCTCGGAAACTATTGAACGTAAATAGCTCTATTAGGGCTCATATTTTAGCAAATTTATTCTACATTAAATCATGTCCTCTTAAGTTTTTTAGTGTTATTGGTAGTTTTAAAGATATAGAGTTCCGAATGAAATGTTTTTTTTAACGTTTTGAAACAGCCACTATTTTTTATTCCCTCTACCTTTACTTGACGGACTTATCAATTTTTATATTAAAGTAATCTAAAATTGGGGTAAAATAACTTCCTTTATTTCACCCTTGCTCTTGTACAACTATTATGTTAAATTATTAAGCAACAACTAATACACAAAATTTTTGTTGTACGCTATCAATGTACCAACCTGTATGTACCAACCTGCTTCACTTAATTGGTTATAAAGGAATGGGTTATAAGAATAATAAATAAAAGAAAGTGTATATTTTTTTATTGACAAAATATGTGACATTGTTACTATATTTCCAAACTTTAATAACATGAAATTAAAATATCTGTTCACTAATACAACTTTCCTCACCATTTTAGATACTAAGTATCATACAAACATTATTTGGCATATCTTCAATAGTAATAATCAAGCACATTAGGAATTTTTAGTTTTAGATTGTTTAGTTTAAAAAATTTATGTTAAATGTATACAATATATAAATTTATATACTATGTAAAACTACTTGCTGTAAGCTCACTAAGAGGCGAGGTGTAAGAAATATACATTTTGTTTTATTTTAAATCTCTTTTCAATAGATTTTCTTTTTGATTCTATAGATTTTAAAATAAATTTATCATTTATCATATATTTTTATACTTCAAATCAATAACTTTATTAATTGTTTATTTGTAATTTTTCTTGAATACATATAAAAATTGAAAGCCATTTATAAATTAATTAATTAATTTTCTACATTTAAGTTCATCAAAGAATATTGTAAATTCATGATAAAAGTATCCAAAATACATTAATAATTATTAAATTAATTTAACTGTTTAATTTATCTACTACTACTCTACTATCTACTATATCATATAATAATAATAATAACCAATATGTAAAATGAAATGTAACTCATTTTTCTCTCTCTAAGATTATAAATTACTTTCGAAAGAAATTTAAACACATTCGATTTAGTTTTTATTATTATTAATATTTTTGTTCTTAATTTTTTCTATTTTAAATTTCTTTTCAATAGATTTTCTTTTTGATTCTATAGGTTTTAAAATAAATCTATTAATTATCATATTTTTTTATACAACAAAATAGTTACTTTATTAATTATGTTTTTTGAATCTATATAATTAGAATTTGGAAATTTAAATTGATGTATAGATAAATGTATATAATAAATTATTACATTCCCTAAATTTAAGTACATCAAAGCATATTGTAAAAATATTAAAGTTAAATAACTTAACTATTTAATTCATCTACTACTACTCTACTATCTACCATTGCATATAATAATAAGCAATACATAATAAACCATTTATAATAAGCTATATATTATCTAAATTATATCCCATTTTTCTGTATATGAGATTATAAATTAATTATTAAAGAAATTTCAACACATTCCATTTATTGTTTATTATTATTAATTTGTTTGTTCTTATTTTTTTTTTTTTTTAATTTCTTTTCAAAATATTTTCTTTTTGAATTTAATTGATTTTAATATAAATCTATCAAATATCAAATCTTTCTATACCACAAAGCAATTACTTTAATTAATTTAGCATATAAGAAATTGAAGGTCATTTATAAATAAATTGATGCATTTCCTAAATTTAAGTTCATCAAAGAATATTGTAAAGTCACAATAAAAAAAATCCAAAATACATAAATTATTATTAAATTAATTTAACTATTTAGTGTTTATATTGATCTAGATCTACTATATCATATAATAATTATAAGCTACATTTAATAAACCATACATAATACAATATATATAATAAACCATACATAATAAGATATATACTATATCAAATGCATTCCATTTTTCTCTATATGAGATTATAAATTACTTATCTACTAATTACTAATTTTTTGGTTCTTATTTTT
>NW_027106343.1:139672-148427 GCF_000696795.3 Halyomorpha halys | reverse complement strand
ATTGATCTACTACTACTACTACTACTGCTACTATAGACTTAAATAATTATTTAATTAAACTACTATATATTAATAATAATAAACTATATACAACAATAAGTTGTATATAATTTAAAATGAATCATTCTTTTTTTGTATGTAAGATTATAAACTTCTTCTCAAAGAAATTTTTACATATTTCATTTAGTGTTTCTTTATTTTTTATTTTTTATTTTATATTTTTTTTTTTTATTCAACATTTCTTATTGGAACCAGTGTCTATTTATATAATGTTCATTTATATGTTATATTTTATAGATTATGATAACTATAGGCAGTGGTGTACATAGACCATTTGGTACCTGGGATAACTTGATTTTTAGAGCCCGGGATGAAATTGTTTTTGTTGCCCGCTCCAAAAATAAAATATGAAATAATAAAAACTCTGTAATTGTTAAATTGACACAGTAATGTTCTCTTCTGATTAAAATAAAAAAATGTAATTTTTTTCATTAAAGTTATTAAAATAAATAGAAAAGGAAAAAAAAAAAATGCCACTGCCATAGTGATTATAAGCTAATTGGAAGAAATATTCACTACATGTTTAGAAAATAAAGAGGATGAATCATAAGAATAGAATATAACAAGAATAATATCAAGTAATCACTGAAATAATGTCAAGTAATCAATGGAATGAACATCCATGAAAAATCTTATCATTTTCAAACAACTAATTTGACTGACTTTTTGTCAACGTCTTGGCAACTAAGGTTATATGAATTTAATAACTAAAACTATTCTTTACATAATTAGTTTGGTATAAAACAATTTTGTAGCATAGACCTGGATCAGTGTTCTGTTAAACATGGAGAGTACTATAACTATTTTCACAATTAGCAATTTAAAAAGATAATTTTGATTGATTCATTTACAGTTTGTATTATGTATTGACAAGTTTCTGTTTAATTCAAATATTTAAGTAAAAAAAAACTTACATATTTTGCAATGGTAATGCGAATATATATTAATGCCAAAATTAATTTCCTTGTGAAATTTTAAATTCACTACACTTATTTAATTTATTTCCTGTGTGTATATTTTGGTGTTTCATAAATATGTCAAGTCTTGCATAAATTCTGCGGTAAGTTTTGGACTTATAAGATTTCTGTATATTATGAATTCTATAATGTATTTTAAATGAACTATTCTTGTTAAAAGTTTTTCACATAATCTGAACTTAATCATCTTTTCCTTTGAATTTAAACTATTAGGGTCCTTTAAGTAAAAAATTACACTTATAAATACCATTTTCATGCTTTGTCAATCCCTTACGTGTTTTGAAACTTTACAAACACTCTTTATATTTATATATTTCATTCATTTGCATGACTCCTTTCATGATTTTTACAATTTCTAGGGCTGATGAATGTTTTAGGACAAAGAGAACACTTATAGAATTTTTCATTGAAATGCTCTCTTTCATGCAATGTCAAGTTTCTTTTCTGGCTGAAAGATTTACTGCAGTGAATGCAAGTAAATGGGCATTCTCCAATAGGAATTCTATAGCGCACTCTCATTATTCTGTGCCCTGAGAATCTTCTCTCACTGACAGAATATACATATTGCTCCTCTCCTTCTTCTGTATGTGTCATGATATGCTTTGACAAACTTTTTAGCCTTGTGAAAGCCATAGTGCAAAATTTACACTTATGTGGTTTGTTTTTTGGCTTATCTGATTCAAAATTTTCATTAATGGCTTTTTCAATTTCATCCTCATTATTAGGATTTAGTTCATCAATGTTGGCTGATGGACCACTTGTTTGGGCGCCATAATTTTTTCCATCATTTTTATTTGTGTGAGATCTCATGTGTCTTGACAAAGAGTGTTGTCTTGTGAAAGTCTTTGTGCAAAATTTACACTCGACTAGTTTCTTTGTAGACCCTTCTGCCAACTCTACGCTTTTATTAATGTTTGTTTCAGCACCTATCTCCTTAGATCTTTTATCTACTGAATGGCTCCTTAATTTTTGTCTATATTCTGTTGGTTTATTTTTTAATGTTACACCAGATGTCGATGCAGGTATTTGATAAGGATTCAAGGGAGATCCAGATTCTTCGGTGCAATTATTGCATTTAGTAAAAACAGACTTTCCTTTTGTTTTTCCTAAAAAAAAAAAATAACCAAAATTGATAATAATAATAATTTAAAATGAATTAGAAACCTCTTCAAAACATACCTGTCAGCTGGTAATTTAATTAAAGCAATAAATAAATAGGTTATACTTGAATTGGTTTATACTTGTATATTATTAGATAATATTATATATTCTAAAGTGGTTTAACAGGGAATCTGAAGAAAGAACTGTTTAGTAATAGTTGATTTACACTGGAGATAACATTGTGAATAACTAGTGTTATTAACATCTTAATCCCTACTTTTTTACCGATCAATAGTATAGTATTAATGTTAATATTTCTAACAATCAATAAAATTTGATTCCGTTTACACTGATTTGTTGAAAATAGTAATAATATTCAACCCAGAAGAATTACCGCGTTCAGCATTTTCCTCATATTGAGAAATAAATGTCTATATTTTCCTATTATTTCATCTATTTTGTTAATACTTTTGTCTATTTTCCTTTAACCCTTTGATATTGTTATTGCCAATTTTTTATGTTAATCCCTTTTTTACGTCCCCACCTGTAATCAATCCAGTTTTGTTCTGGCCTCCTCGCAATGGTAAAACAAGCATTTCTCTCACTAGTACACTCCTTACGTGAAATCTTTTTTTCTCATTTGAGAATTTGGCTCATCTGGACACCTCCTTTGTTTCTTATTTTAAATCATGAGCCGAGACAAGGAGATCTTTAATCTTTTTAGGAATTCTGGATTCTTCAGACTCTGATTGAAGAGCTATATTTTACAATTTCATTGAAAGTAATGTTAAAGATTTTTCTCATCATTATATCCAATTATATATATAAAGAAAAATAGTAAAAACCATTTACCATGAGATTAATGCTTCTGGGACACCTCTTAGGGGACAAAAAAGCTGGCACTCTTGCCAGATAAAACTTTCGGCATCAAAATGTTTATAATTTTATTGCAAATAGAAATGTTAATAACATTTTACTATTAACCAGTATAAAGAGTAGGCAACAAAATGTTAATTACAAAAATTATAATAATTCATAACAATGTTACGAGTCTTAAGACTCCTTTTAACCACAGCCAAAAAACGATATCTCATGTTTTCAATTTACGGGATCTACTTGAAATTCCCACAGAAGCAAGGAGGAAGTGGACTTGTTTGTCTGTTTAGAAGCAGCATATAGTAAATAAATGAGACATCCATAACCTATCAATTTTGGTTTCCTGAACTTGCTTTAAATTTTTTTTTTCTCTTTAAACATCTGAAATATTCCTCAGATATAACTCAAGAATATCATCAACATAATTTATATCCTGTTAAGTAAACTTAATTACTAAATTTTCACATTTTTAATTAACATATTACAATTATATTATTTAATATATTGTGCTATAAGTATAACATAATATGATTAATAAATTACTTACTTCTTTTTGCCATATTTTCTTTATTTTTCACAACAGCTGTTGAATTCTTAAATTTGTTCATATCTTTACAATACAAATAATAATGTATGCTATGAAATATTTGTGTTCTTAATTCTTGAGTATTAACAAGTTCTCTTCCCTTTATTGTAGCAAGTCAGTATATAATAGAAATAAACCAAATAGTTTTTAATTGAGCGATCTGAAAAATAAAATATTTGAAAATAATAATAATTGTTTGTTTAATTACTAGGGTTGGTGTATATTTAGAATGAAAGCATAATTTCTAAATTGGGGTTTTATAGTCTTACATAGTAAAATAAAATTCTTTAATTAAATAGTTCAAAGGTTATACTTCTATATATTACAATTTATGGGAAATAAAACCACCCTTAAAACTTATAACATCATCTAATTATCAATATGATGATATTTCGGATTGTCCAATTTCAAATCTCTATCTCCTGTTTGTACACTTGTCCTTTACAGTGCACTGACGAAAGGGAAACATAAACCAGCTAGACGAGAATACATTGTTGTGATATTGTAATACTTATAATTTAATTGTATTAATTGTATTGTAATACTTTATTATTGTAATAAAATCAAAAAGTGCTCACTGTTACCAAAAACAGAACAGAGACATTATAAATTAAAAAGTTATGTATTGAATATTATGAAAAATATTAAAAAGGTTTATTAATATTAATAATATGAAGAAGACATTGTTATTTTAATACTATAAAAGAAAGTTATAAATTTTGTATATAAAAATTCATAATTTATAAAAGGAAGGTGGTAATATAAGGAAGACAGTAAATTAAAGTATTTTTTTTTCTTAAAATTCACATTTATTACTTAATTTAAGAACTTTGTTCTCTTCAATGTAAATTAATTTACTTTGTTCATTTTCACATATTTTAAATTATATTAAGCTACACCTCAGGTTAACTTTATTTAATCTTTATTATTTTACTTAGTTACTTTATTTTGGTTGTTTGTATCTTTTTTAGTACTGATGAAGCCCTCCGACAAAATGTTGGCTCACATTCCATAGTTTTATTCCTATTTGAGTTTTTTCTTTGGCAGCGCCCTTTCCTGTTATATATTACTCAAGGTCAATCAACAATCTTTCAAAAATCATAATTTATTTGATAAATCTAAATTAAGAATTATTTTCCCATATCCCAGCCCTCGAAGAATGGTGTCGTAATTGGAGGATTAAGATAAACTCCAACAAATCCCATCAAATCACCTTTACCCTTTGTCGTAAACCTACCGACTTCCCTACAGTTTCATTTAATAATGTTACTCTTACCCCTGTCGAACAGATCCACTACCTTGGACTACATCTGGACAAACGATTAACCTGGAATCCTTACACATCACTGAAAAGACAGGAAACTGCACATCGATTTCGACTACAGCACTTACTAGACAAACGGTCTAAACTTCTAACTCATTACAAAAGACTGATTTACATGACTATTATAAGGCCTATTTGGACATACGGGGTTGAGCTTTGGGGCTCCACTAAACCTTCGAATTTCTCTCGTATCCCTATGTAACCGATCTAGCCCGAACCAGATATCACTCCTTCCATTAAAAACTCCCTAACCACTCAAATCCTCTAGTTTCTAACCTTGCATCCTCTTCCATTCCTGACAATTCTCCGAGGCGCCTGAAAAGGAGATGGCCACGAGACTTGCTAATGTCTCGAATGAGACATTTTCATTTGAATGAAAATTCATGAAACATGTTATTTTACTTAAACAAAGTAATTTAAGTTTTTAAAGGCTTAAAAACTAATTAATAATTATTTTTGAACAATAAAAATAAAACAAGTGATGATTAAAAATAAAAAATACTTTCATTTTTTCTATATTACTAGCTGGTGTCATGTACTAATCTCAAGTGGACCTAATAGTTCCTTTCAGAATCCTACCAGGAATGAGGTAGGTGACCGGCTACAAAAAAATATTTTATAATCTCACTGCAAGTATTATTTAATAATTACAAAAATCAACAATTAGAAAAAGTATTTATTTAAGCCATATAAATATACAGTACAGTTCGACCTAGCTATTCAACACAACCTGCTCTCCTTAAAATGACCCATGACCTCCAAACTGCCATGGAACACCAAAACCCAATTATCCTTATCCTTTTATATTTCTCCAAAGCATTTGACACAGTTGATAACAACATCCTTCTTACCAATCTAAGAAATCTTCCTCTATCCAACAGTTCTTTGCGCTAGTTTCAATCCTTCCTTTCCGATCATTCCCAGTACGTAGTGGTTCTAGATAAACCTTCATCAATGACTTACCCCTCAACTATTGTGTCCCTCAGGATTCATCGCTATCCCCCACCCTTTTCGCTATCTACATCAATGACCTTCCCCTCCTTATCTAACATTCTCAATACCATTTGTACGCTGATGATTTCCAAATTTATCTTTCCCTCCCATCTTCTGACCTATCAGTTGCCACGGAGAAGGTTCATGAAGACTTGAATCGAATTAGTCACTGGGCAAAAGAAAATAAGCTTAAGTTGAATCCAGAGAAGATTAAGGAAACTGTAGTCGAATTTCAGGTGTTGTCATCAAGAATGGGGAACAACGTGGGAACAATGAAGACAATACCCATGAGTAACCCTGATGAAGGCCTGAAATTCTGGACGAAATGTCAGCACATTAAGTTTAACTTATCTGTGTATCTTTGATGACCGCTACACCAACCATATTCTCCTTATTTAATTTAAATTATCAAACCATTCTGAATTAATTATATTTCATCATTATCTAATTCTAATTTTAAGAATATTGTCCTACCCATCCCTTTTTTCTCAGTCCACCGGTGTTCCTCATTGTAATATCCTAGGTACCATTCTCTATACGGCTTATACACATGATGACGACACGTGTGCTGTCTGCAAACAATGACCTAACAATTGCATAAAAATCTTGCAGTCATATATACCATGGTATACATAACTGGGCAATTAAAATTGATGATTTTAAAATCAAAATTGATGTATTGAATGGTGTCCTAGCTGGAGAATCAAAATAAATCCTAACCTTTACTCTCTATCGTAAACGTCTATGCTCCTGTATTACTGTATCTTTTTTTTAATGTCCCATTAAAGCATGTTGAACATATTCGCTACTTAGGACTCCTCATACTAGACTGAAACGACAAGAAACTCCTAGTAGATTCCGTTTACTACCACATCTACTTGACAAACGATTTAAATTTGACATCTACTTCCATCCTGGCCGAACCCACCCCACAAAGACCCCAGGGAGCGATGGTCCTATATCACTTTTGAAATACTGTTAAGGAGACTTTAAGATAGTTCAATCGAGCATTATTTAAAAAGCGCCTGAAATTGAAAAACAGTGTGAAACCCTCCTCTCCCGTCCTCCATGGTAGCCTTATCTCAAATTTAATACAAAAACTTATTAGGAGTAGGTTAGTCGATGCACGACATGCCACAATCTCACAAGAGGAGATCATAACACAAAAAAATCCATCCCGACGGGGCCCGCCCCACTAAGATCCTCAGAGAGCAATGGTCCTACATCACTTTTGAAATATTTTCTTAAAATAGGAAGAGGAGGCTTAGGAAGATAGTTAAATATTTAAAATGCCTGAAATTGAAAAACAGCGTGAATAGTGCCTTTATTTTTTTTTTTTTTGTATCCTCCTATGAAATAAAATATTGATTAACAGGTAAAAGTATAAAAATATATATTAATCAATATTTTATTCCATTGGAGGGTATAAAAAAAAAAATGATATTTACCACAAAATACTCCAATATACAATGATAATCAAACCAATTTGGATATATCGAATTGAGCTTTAGAGCTCCACCAAACCATCAAATTCCTCTGCTAACCAATCCTTACAATCAAAAATCCTTCATAGAATTTTTGATGCTCCTTATTACGTCACAAATAAACTAATCCATAAAGACCTCAACATCCTATTTGTCGCAGTTGAACTGAAATAGATATACCTCCTTTCATTCCAAAATCCTTACCCACCCAAACCTATTAGTTCTTAATCTCTCTTATCCTTATCTATCTCTGATAATCCTCCAAGCCATCTGAAAAGAAGATGGCCACGGGATCTTCTAATTAAACCAAGTGATTGAAGCACTACCACAGGATTGTCCCATTTACTTATGGTATTTTGTAATACAGTTGTAAATTTCAATAAATAAATACATATATTAACCAAAAAATGTGGACTTCTGATTAATTCAAATTATGCGTAAGTAATAGGTAATCATTATTCTATGTATATAAATATAAATAATTTGAAATTTAATAATCCTTTATATAATAAGGATTAAATAATTTGTTGATTATTAATAATTAATATAATATGAATGTATTATAAATAAATATAATATAATTACAAATGTTGTTTTGAGTAGCCATGTTCTTATGTTATGCTTGTTAATTACTTTTATTATGAGCAGAAACACTTCTCGATATAAACAATTTACCAATTATCAGAGAAAATAATAGTATTAGTCTTACCAAATGATTAATATTCATGTAATAGCTTAGACAGATAAAAAAACTATGTTCAAGCACGTAGGTTGTATGCACATCTATGTTAGAGCACATGGGCACAGATGGCCTGCCATGTTCCTCTTCTGTTATATTGTATAATACTCTTACTAGATTTAAAATACTTATTGAATTAAAAAAAGTTATGAATAATCTGAGAAAATATAAATGTTAGTCTTACCGAACAATTAATAATGTAACAGCTTAGTCAGATGAACTATGCTCGAGACCTTCCCTCTCAACGATCAAAGATGGAAGACCCAGAACAATGGTTCCAATGTATACTTGATGTGATTTAAGGTGGCATTGGTTTATTTATCAGTTAAATTTTTTTTATATAACTTCTTTAACTTATAAAGTAAATAAAATTTAATATAATAAATATCATATATTTGTGTTTATAATAAAATATAAAGTATAAAAGGTTCTGTGTTTATAAATCGATGCTTTTGATAGGGTGTGTAAAGGTGCCAATTGTAATATAAATATTAACAGTTTTGTTTATTTTATCGTTCAAAATATTTCAATAAAATACGTATATATATTTTTTAAATCATCAAAGTTTGAATTCAGTAACATGTTTATTTTATTTTTCTATTTGAAGATCAATAG
>NW_027106343.1:138418-138927 GCF_000696795.3 Halyomorpha halys | reverse complement strand
TCCTGTAATGATTTTAGTGGGTATTTGGTACGTACATATAGGAGGTATGCTATGGGGACATAATAGATGTATTTGTTGATTTTATTAAAGTTTGATGAAAAACGTAATTAAATTTAATATTTAAAAAATATATGTTGGCCGCAACAATACCCTAATTTATTTAATTGAGGTAGAATCATTTTTCACAACATTATTAAGCTCTTGTGGAAGTTGTTAATAATCTTTTAGTGTTTTTATAATCTTAAGTATTAAGTAAAGATTAAGATGTTAAGTATAATACATCATTGATAAAAAGTTTGAAGAAAAAAAGACAAAAAATGTAAATAATATTTACTTTTATATACGTATATAAAAAATGGAATTTTGTCCAAAACATTATCCAAAATCTTATGTTGAAAATAAATAAATAAAAATATTGTATACACTTATCCACTGGCTAAATAATATAAATAGTACCTATCATGTTATGAAGATACATAAATATTAATAAATATTTTTTATTTTTGTAT
>NW_027106343.1:133985-137833 GCF_000696795.3 Halyomorpha halys | reverse complement strand
ATTGTATACACTTATCCACTGGCTAAATAATATAAATAGTACCTATCATGTTATGAAGATACATAAATATTAATAAATATTTTTTATTTTTGTATTGGTTTTTATTCAAATCCTAATAAATTAAAAATCAGTGTATCTTGCTATGTATATATCTTTTTGTTTATTGGGATGCTAGGATAGTTACTACAGGTAATTATCCAAATATATTTATATTAACTTAAATTATTTGAGTGCTACGAAACTATTATTATTGGATTACCTTTCCTAAAAGCTAGTTTATTTACCAGTTTATCAATTATATATCTTTATTTTCATAAAATATTGTTAACATTGAAATATATAATATAACTAGGGATGATATTGGGTAGTATGATAGTATAGTAATATAAAAGTATTTATTTACATTTAGTACATGATATGATAAAATGATCTAGATAAATGGTTTACAATAAAATATTTTTACATTATAAATTATTATAATATACTATTACTAGAATAGGTGAATGGATGGTGAATGCGGTGGTGTATTGTTGACATCTTAACCATGGAGTTCCAGATCTGAAGAGTCCTTGTATCGTCAGCTCTTTATAGAGGACCTCCTATAGTCAAAGTCCATCCTCTTGCCTCTTCTAGCTACCAGTTCCGATTCCCAAGTACATCTTCCTCTCGGTTATCAGGGCGTCACCCTTTTGGAATCTATTTCCTCATTGGCTACCATTAGCTACGCTCAAGAAGAATAAGTCGCAAATGGCAATAAGTGTTTGGGATAAACTATAATTGACTTGCCTGATGATAAGTCAAGCCGCTGATTCCTGGTTTAATGGATTTTGTCCCTTAAACATCTTGTACACTCTATACCACTAGGAAAGTTCCCTTTGCATTGATTTCTCTGTCCCTCATCATTTGCAGAGATCAGGTACCAAAGCACAACATATGCTATTTTGGACTTAAGAAGCACTTGCGGAGTACACTTGCCACAGATTTTGGCATTGTCCAAATGCCAGCCAGCTCTACAAGACACTAATTCAGCCAGTCCTCACTTACGGATCGGAAGCCTGGACCCTGACAAGTGCTGAAGAAAAGGATATCTTAGTCTTTGAAAGAAAAATTCTGTGCGAAATATTTGGCTGTGGCAAGGTAGGTGAGAATTGGAGGAGGTGAACCAGCATGGAGGTCTACGAGCTATTCAGTGATGGAGATAAGATGCGGCACATAAGGCTGAAGAGGCTGTGTTGGGCTGGTCATGTTAGGATGCCAGTGGATGAGATCCCAAAGAGGTTGCTGGACTGTAGGCTGCATCGGACCAGGGGAAGAGGCAGGCCAATACTGATATGGGAGGATGCTATCATCACAGAATGCAGGGAACTTCTGAGCATCCGCAACTGGAGAGCAGCTGCACAAGACCAAGTTACATGGCGAAGGCTCATTGAGGAGGCCAAGATCCAAATTGGACTGTAGCGCCACGGATAGATAGATAGATAGGTACCAAAGCAGATGATCAGACAAAGACATTTGTAATATCAAGAGAGTTAATACATAGCAATCTGTTTTTCTTTTGTCCATCAGTAGTCTGTACACACTGAAAGGTGGTCTGGTCCCATAGTTGTCAATATGAAATTAATATAAATGTATTTATGAAGTAAGATTAACCTGATATTTGTAATTTATAACTTTATTAATTTTCCTTTAATCATTTTGTAAAAAAAAAAAGTTAGATTTCTCACATGAGTTCGACTATGTGGGGGCATGTGCGGTTTTTCGTTTTGCCATTCTGATACTTGTCATGTTGACATAATTATTAAACAATTACTATTTTAATTTCACATAAACTATATTTGAACCTTATAGTTGACAGGATGGCTACCTCTAAAAAACAATTCTTAGAATTTTCAATTACAATTTAGCATTAAATAATGGTTAAGAGCACAAAGTAAATTTTTATTCAGGTGGTTCTACACGTTTGCTAAACTATAAAAAATTCGCGGATGCGCAAGTGTGTGGATGAGGAATTTGGATTGGCAGGGACAAGTTGGTCTGAATTTGCACATTAACAAGGACGCTTGTTCTCTGCATCCATTGTTCTAGAACTGCCAATAGATGAATATGTGTCCTTTCCTTGTTTTAATTAACCAAAGAATTTCCTCAATCTTCGCGTTCAATAATTAACTATTGTTTAATATTGTGTATTTTAAAATAATATCGATTCGGTGTAAATAAATCGTCTCAAATCTTGTTAATTAACTTTAGCTGTTTATTTTTGATTTAACATAGCACAAATATGTATTTATCGAGACATTATATGCCTAGATAATTAAATTAAAACGTTTCTTATAAAATTCTAGAACGAAGATTTAATTTATAGGTTATGTTGTACTATTTAAATGAATTTTTGTCATCTACAACCTACATTGCTGATATATACGTTTCCTTTCTTTTAGCATATCTTTATCTTGTTCCTTTTTATAATGAAAATAAAGTAAATCGAATGTAATAGTGAACAATGTTTAAAGAACAAATAAGTGTGTGGATTTTCACGTTTTCAACTTGCCACAAATCCAAGACAAGTACAAATGCTATGTAAACAAAGGAAGTAACAACGTAGGTGTCTTTGTGCTTGTGTTTTCTTTTGAAGCTGTTCGGCTATAACATTCGAATTAACTATGAAAATGAAGAAACTAAAGATAAGCGAAATGAAAAGGAAACGTAAATACCAGCAATGTAAGTTGTAAATGATAAAAATTGATGAAAATAGTACAACATAACCTATACACTTAACCTAGACTTTTCATCAGAAATCTGTTAGTTTAATTACTTAGACATAAAATATCTTTATAAATTTATATATTTCTGCAAAGTTAAATAAAATATAAACTTCTAAAGTTAATTAAGAAGATTTGGAACAATGTATTTACACCGAATCGATAGAATATTCAAATATACAATCTTGAACAAGAGTTAATTGTTGAATCCTAAGGTTGGGGAAATTCTTTATATTAATTAAAACATGGAGAGGACACATATTCATCTATTGGCAGTTCTAAAACAATGAAAACTGAACACAAATGTGTGAATACAGCACAAGCGTCCTTTTAGTACAAGAGCCCAAGAGGAGAAAAAAGGCAGTTATCTCTCCTCAATTTTTGATTACATTAATGAAAACTATGTATAATTACTAGCAAAAATTGATGTGTTTGCCAAGTATAGGTAGGGGAAATAAAACATGGTAGCTGTGTCAAAGCGATAAAAAAAAAAAAATTCATTCGGAGCTCTATATCTTAAAAAGTAAGAACAACAAAAAAAAACCTAAGAGAACGTCATTTAAAGAAGAGTAAATTTGCTAAACTGCAAGCCCTAATAGAGCTATTTACGTTCAATATTTTTCGAGATATAGCTTTTTAAAAAGAAACATTTCATAAAAATGTTGTATCGGACGTACTGAAAGATCAGTAGTTAGTGAATTTATTTTGAAAATCTATATCTCAAAAACTATTTGACGTTCAAATCTCTATTAGCACTCAAATTAAAGCTAGTTTAATGAGCTATAAAGAATTTTATGATATTTATCTTCGTAAGAGTAATAGTTTACATGAAATTTGCTAAAATAAATTGATTTATAGTTGTTCAGACAAATTTTCATTTGCCAAATTTATATTTATATGTGATTATCATAAAAACTACTACCCCTACGAAGATAAGTGTCATAAACTACTTTATAGAAAGTTAAATTTCCTTTATTTTGAGTGTTGGCAGACATATGTGCGTCTTATGGATTTAGAGATATATTTTTTCAAAAATCCAACATTTTATACCAACAACTAGAAATTAACATTTTGTGAGTTTATTTTGTC
>NW_027106343.1:129897-133752 GCF_000696795.3 Halyomorpha halys | reverse complement strand
TAAAAAATAATTTAATACTAATACTAATACTCGGGTTTACAAAAAGAATGAAAAAACATAATAAACAATAATATATTTGTTTAAATATACATGTAAAATCAATGATAGATAATTTATTTATATTTAAATAACAAATTTGTATTAAAAGATTTAAAAATTTTATTTGGCAGAGAGCTTCTCAAACGTGCTTACATATTGCTCCATCGCCTCTTCCTTGGACATTCCCTTCCTCTTCGCCCAGGTTTCCCATTTGTACTGTTCAGCTACGTCGCCTCCTTCTGGCTTAGCTAAAACAAAAGACAAAATTTATTAGTAAAATTAATTCTATACTGCTTAAGATCAATAGTGAATTAAAGAGCATTGCTACAGAAATTATGGTTACAATTTTTTAACAATATCGGCCAAACTTTTTTTCCTGAAGACTGTAACTTCATGCAATGTTACATGTAACATGAAAATTTTCTTAGAGAGAGGAGAATAAAAAGTTATAACATCCTAAGGTGGGTGGAGTGAAAAGGGAAAATAAGGAAATAAAAAAAAAATGCATCCTTCTTCTTAAAGACAAATTCCTCGAGACCTTCGGAGATAATTCACCATGAGATCTCTGGTTTGGATCTCGCGGAACAGTATCAAATATATCAAAGAGCTTCTTGAAAGACCTAGGTCTTGGCATCCTGAATATTGCGATCTTGGCAGAGAATATTATTTTGTACTGTCTGGGCATCATATATCATGACCTGAATGGGAATTAACTCTTATATTACTCATTTGTGCTTTTGTTTAGCTTTTTAACCTATTTATTTGTGTTTTAACTTATTTATCAATTTCTTTTAATTTATTTACATGTTTTTAAATTTATATATTACTTGTTTTGTTTTTGTGCTGCTGAGACTATTTTTTTTTTTAATTATTTCTATTTATTGATAATTTCTTTTAATTTGCATTGCATTTGTTTAACGGATTGAACATATTAGTACAAGACCACAAGAGGATAAAAAAAGGCAGTTATCTCAACCCAATTTTTATTACTTTAATGAAAACTATGTATAATTAATAGTCAAAACTGATTACTCTGCCAAGTATAGGTAGTGGGAATAAAAAATGGCGGCTGTTTCAAAACCTTAAAAAAACATTAATTTTTTATTCGGAGCTCTATATCTTAAAAACTAACAACAACACTAGAAAATCTAAGAGAACATTATTTAAAGAAGAGTAAATTTGCTGAAATATTAGCCCTAAAAGAGCTATTTACGTCCAATAGTTCTCGAGAAATAGCTTTTTTGAATAGCAAAATTTCTTAAAAATCTACTGAAAGATTAGTAGTTGGTGAATTTATTTTGAAAACTTTATATCTCAAAAACCATTTGACTTACAGATGTCTATTAGCTCTCAAATTAAAGCTAGGTTAATCAGCTATAAAGTAGTTTATGATGATTATTTTCGTAGGAATAGTAGCTTTCATGAAATTTGCTAAAATAAATTGATTTATAGTTGTTCAGACAAATTTTCATTTGCCAAATTTATATTCATATGTCAATATCATAAAAACTACTACTCCAACAAAGATAAAAATTATAAAATATTTTATAGTAAATTTAACTAGCTTAAATTTGGGTGCTGGTAGACGTATCTAGATCCAATGGTTTATGAAATAAAGTTTTTCATAAATCAAACCTACCGTCCGAATAACTATAAATCAATTCATTTTAGCAAATATCATGAAAACTACTATTCTTACGAAGGTAAAGGTCATAAACTACTGTATATTACAATTGTTAATTTTAATTTGAGTGCTAATAGAGATTTGCACCCCGAATGGTTATGGAGATACAGATTTCTTAAAATAGATTCTCTAACTATTGATATTTGAGTACATTTTTATGAAATGTTTTTTTTAAAAGGCTATATCTCGAGAACTCTTGGACGTAAATAGCTCTTTTAGGGCTAATATTTCAGCAAATTTACTCTTCTTTAAATAATGTCCTTTTAGATTTTCTAGTGTTGTTGGTAGTTTTTAAGATACAGAGCTCCGAATGAAACATTAATTTTTATTTAAGGTTTTGAGACACTCGCCATTTTGTATTCCCCCTACCTTTACTTGGCAGACTCATCAATTTTGACTATTAATTATACATAGTTTTCATTAAAGCAATCATAAATTGAGGTGAGATTACTGCCTTTTTTCTTCCCGGCTCTTGTACTATATGTTGCAGATCATTGAAGAAGGCTGGTATGTGCAGTCCACCGAACGAAAGATCTTTCATTGTCAGATCCTCCTACCTTTGGAATTTGATCCCTACCATCTTTCGTAGCTCCAGTATCCTTCTCACCTTTAAATCCCGCCAATTCCTTCACTTGGGGTATTCATGATCTTTAGTTTAACATGTTAAAGCGTGTTAAATGGAGAAATATTTCCTTATATATATTCCACCATGTTAAAACGATATAACATGGATAAGAGTCTGTTACTAGGTCTGTTAAATGGAGAATTACGTCACGCAACAGACCAGCTGAGCTCGTCCCCGTTTTGTTTGATGTGTTAGGTTACTTCCTCGTAGTTTGTTTTTTTTTTTTTATTAGTATTGTTTTGTATGTTTTTATCCCTAATAAAGCAATGGATGACAATAATAATAATAATGTAATGACAATTGTCAATTAGCTCATCTTGATTCTCTTCCTTACAAGTTAAAAGATCAACAAGACACTCACTAGCCAAACTTCTACTTTTCACTCAATTTAGCCATGTTGTAATAAATTATTTCAATCAAAACTTAGAAGTAAACAACAACAACAATTTGGGAGGAAAGGTTATAAAACAAGTTTCTCAGAAAATCTGCAAGGAGCTCTTATGCATTTTACATTCAACGTGACTTTAAATAGGGCTGCTCACAATTCTATACTTATAACATTTAACACAACATCATTAATACCCCAACTATCTACAAATCCAGATCCAAAAAAGTTAAGTGAATGTTATAGTTTTCAACAAAAATTTGTAAATCAATAAAATATTTCTTTATTGTTTTATTCATTAAAGACTTATGAATATGAACTTTTAATGTTTATTATTATAAAATAAATTTTTATTTAATTTTTTTTTCTTTATCCTTAAATAAGTATTATTCTAAATAAATTGATATGAAACAAACATTTATGGTGTGCTGAGTAGTACGTACCAGTGTTTACGTCACCAACTGTAGCTTGCTTGTACAGACCGTACAGTTCCGCAAGTTCTTGGTCATGTGGCCTATGACTCAAGGCACCTCCCTTCAACTTCTCGCAGGATTCCTTGAACTTCTGCAACAGATATTAATGTTCATTCATTTTATTTTAATAACAAATACTACTACTATTTACTATTCTTGGGAACCTGCCACAAGTATAGTGGTATTAGAATAAAATATATTTAAATGAGGGGAAAGTACTCGATCTTGTTAAAATGTTTTTATTCTGATGACTCATTAACAACGTTTCGGGGCTGTCACACCATCATCAGGTTATTCGCTATATAGCAGGGGTGGCCAACTTTTCTATACATAAGCTTGTCGTGATCGACTTGTCATGGCGTTGTCTAAGGGGAAAAAAGGGGTGTGAAATTCATACTCGGTTTTAGTATCAGGTGCATTCCAGCGAGGTATAAGTAATATATATGTTCAAAACTATTTTTTATTTTTAAAATCACTTATTCTGTCCTCAGATCCACATACTTTCCTGACCCATGGAAATTATCCATAATCAAAATGATTCCCAAACCTCGAAAGCCGCCAGAACATCCAACCTCTTACCGTCCTATCACTCTGCAACCTATCATGGGAAAAATCCTTGAGAAACTTATCTTAAAACGCCTGTACCCCA
>NW_027106343.1:128537-129042 GCF_000696795.3 Halyomorpha halys | reverse complement strand
TTCTTTAAATAATGTTCTCTTAGATTTTCTAGTGTTGTTGCTAGTTTTTAAGATAGATCTCCGATATAGATAGAGCTCCGAATGAAAAATTAGTGTTTTTTAAAGGTTTTTTAACAGCCGATATTTTTTATTCCCCTACCTATACTTGGCAGGTATCGGCATCTATCTATTATTTGTTTTTTTGTAAATTTGTCTCTTTTTGTTTATTAATTTATTTATCTAATTTTATTTTTATCTAAAAGTTTTATTTTTACAAGTATGTGATTGCACCGAAACGTTGTTAATGAATCATTAAAAGAAAGAATTTTAACGAGGAAGAGCACTTTCACTTCATCTAATTATATTAATGAAAACACATCCAGTAAGAACCTTGTCGGATTTGCATAATCCGATTTTCGTATACTTTTTTGATATTTCCCAAATCACACGCAAATCCATAACTGTACTCAAACAATTCCTAAAATTCCGTAATTCCATTCCTCAGAACACTCGTCAGCTCCTAGTA
>NW_027106343.1:124021-127198 GCF_000696795.3 Halyomorpha halys | reverse complement strand
CGCTTGTAGTGCTGGCCCCTGGTGGGATATAGCGGTACTACGTGCTGGCTCGCTGACTGCTACATATCTATCCAGGACCTGGCTTGCCCCTACTTCCTCGCCACAGCCTGGCGAAAAGTACATGGTTTTCACCATTTCACCCACCGCACACCAGGACGAGGGAAGCGGCCATAGGACCCAGAAGTAACCGCGGCATCTTGACTTCCAAACCAGTCACCAGATAAGTGATCACTATTATTTATTATATGAGACCACCTGATACATAACTCTATTTAACTTTATATAATTTTTACTAGAATACTAACCTATTGGCCCTCCCATGGCTTTTAATTGGTCTTATAAAATCTAAGAGCTCATTAACAAGTAGAAAAGTCTCACATTTCACTCCTTTTCCAGACTAATTTAATAGTATTTTTAACAAACATTCGGAATACCTGAAGTAAGGTACGACCATGTATACAAATCTAAATATTTAGAATAAAATATTTTGGGCAGTAGACCTGCTCTCTAGAACAAGTACTCCGTTTATTAAAAGACTCTAATTGGAGAGCTCTTAGCAACCATGTACGACGGGCTACGCTGGAAAGAGCTCAGTTTGTTAGGATTAATACCATACTAGAGTTGTTACAAGTTTGATATGATTATTTTGTTTCTTTAAATATGATTGCCATATTGTAGTTTTAAATTATTGACTTACTAAAAGTATTGTTTTTAAAGTTTATAACTTTTTTTTTAAAGTATGGTTATTTATGTGTTTTAGTATTATATTAGTACTTATGTATTTTATTTTTAGTGTACTCTTGGTCTTTCTAATCTCTAATTTTCATCTACAGGATATTTCAAGGCTAAGTGTAAAAACTGAAAATATGAATCATAAGAAACAAATTCCATATGAAGGCTTCTTTTAGGAAATAGTCACGTCCAAACTTTTCAATGTTGTAAATTATTTAAGTTATAACAAATAAATTAATATATATAAAAGAAAGAAAGATAGTAGGGGGCAAGAAAAAAAAAAATCTAATTGTAGTTAATTAAACTATTGTATGCCAACGTTTCACCCCACTTTATAGGGCTTCATCGGGACTAAAAAAAAAACAACTAAAATTATGTAAACAAGTAAGAGAATAGATAACGTAATAAAATAAAAATAAAAAGTTATTAAGGTATGGCTAAATATGATTTAAAATATGGATCTGGGTCCTTCCAGATCATTGAGTCTCGTAGATCCTGACGGAACATTATGGGTTCAGGGGAAAGCTGCAAAGCTTTGGGAAGAACATCGAATCCCGGTGTCCCACATGCGGAGTTCCTGAAACAACAGAACACGTAATTGTAGATTGCTCCGCCATGGAAGGACACTGAGCCAGGCTGTCGAGAAAGACCGGGATTTTCGGCCTCGAGTTTGAAGGAAGAAGAGAATAATCCCTTCTTTAGGGAGTTCATTTATGGGTGGAAGGAGGTGGTGGTTCCCACTCAATGGGAAGGGCTTCACCGCCCGATATCTGCGAGCCACCGGAAGAAGAGGAAGATGACCCAGACATTAAATCTGAAACTAAGGGTGTACAATACCATGATAAAGGAAGCTCTGATATACGGTTGCGAGACCTGGGCTCTAGCAGGTACCCTAGAAAGCAGAATCGAGGAGCGATCTGGGATAAGAGCCTTAACCCATGGAAGAGAACTAGCAGTGGACTGCTTGTAGAGACTGGTCAGTAGATATCTCATGATGTGAAGTTAAAGAGAATAAGATGTGGCTCGAAGGAATCCATTAGGACGCCTTAACACAACAATGAATACTATTATATTTGGCAAGAGATCATGTGCATATCCAAAAACCAGATGAATGCAGCAAACTAAATAACACCAAGATAAGAAGGCTGGTTTGGGCGGCCAAAGATCTACTCCTACAATGTTTGTAAAGCCAACCAAAAAGAAAATCCAATTCTCATTAAAAAGGAATTTCAAAAAAAAAAAAAAATGTCTTAAATGTCGAATTTTCGAAGCGCTTTCTTTTAAAGTACATTTAATTTTGTTTATTTGAAATAATTGACTACCTCGTATTGTTATTAGTGTCAGAAAATTTGTAAACTATGAAAAAATTAACTATAGGATAAAAAAATAAATAAATAAATATTTTATGAAGTTTAAAATAAACGTTCGGAAACGAAAGTAGTAAGACATAAACTAACCTGTTCTAGAGACATGGTGTTAGAGGAGTGATAAGCGATAGCGATTCGATTTGACGCTTTGTCGTTGACTGATTAACTTGCAGTCGATCCCACATATATCTACACCTATCCCCCCCCTCGCATGTCCTCATGGGGAGGGATAGGAGGGAGATATCACCCCCTCTTTCTCCTTCTTACATCCTTAAATATGTATTTTCAGTTTAGTACGACTTTTCATTTTTGTGCCAGGCTCTTCACACATACACGGAAAAAAAACAGAGCATTTTAAATTTTTTTAAAAAAATCGTTTTCGAGAAAATCGATTCTATAAAATAGCATTTCCGGTCGGTCGATTTAATCGAAAAATTTTCTGTTATATCCCGAAGGTATACCCGTCTTAAAATTTTTTTTCGACATTTGGACAAACGACTAGCCTGGAATCCTCATACAAGACTGAAAAGAAAGGAAATTGCACGTCGATTTCGATTATTACTGTACTTACTAGACAAACGGTCTAAACTTCTAATACATTACAAAAGACTTATCTACATGATTATAATAAGGCCTATCCATATCTCGTATCCAATCCGAAATTTTAGATTGTAAAAATTCGTAAATCCTCAATGATCCTTACTTTGTCACAAATTAAATCATACATAAAGACCTTATAAAAACGTACAGAGTTGATCTTTGGGGCTCCACTAAACCTTCGAATTCCTCTCGTATCCAATCCTTACAATCCTTCGTAAAATCCTCAATGTTCCTTACTTTGTCACAAATAAAATCATCCATAAAGACCTTAGTGTTCCATATGTAACCGATCTAGCCCGAACCAGATATCATTCCTTCCATTATAAACTCCATCACCATCCAAACGCACTAGTTTCTAACTTTGCTTCCTCTTCCATTCCTGACAATCCTCCGAGGCGCCTGAAAAAAAGATGGTCACGAGACTTGCTAATGTAAAAAAACTAGTTATTAGGGGTGGTTTCTCTACACGCCTGTATAA
>NW_027106343.1:118775-123971 GCF_000696795.3 Halyomorpha halys | reverse complement strand
TTTTTTTTCCTTAAATTATTTATAAATGTCTAATATTTTTTATATATCCATTGTTTATTATTTATAATAATCAGAACTGTTTTTTTATTTTTTCAAATAAACAAAATTAAAGATTATAGTCTATTTCAAGACACCAACACATAACATGTATGCATGCATAGTACAAAATTAAAGATTTTTTTTTTAATTCCTTATTTAAGCTCTTTAAAACTATTTCAATGAGGACAACACATAGCTGATATTGAAGAACATTTTATCTTACACTGACATGACGAGTTCAATCAAAATCGTTAGTCTTGTATGAAGTGTGCCTTCAACCTAGTGCCAGGCACTTCTCACTTTTGATTCACCGGTTTGATTTTAGTTGACTGTATAAATAGTGATAAATAAAACATAATTAATTTAAACGAAAAATCTTTTGAATAAATTATAGTTGAAGTAGGGAATGGCCGAGACAACAGGTGTGTTAGTTAATTTTGAATTTTAGTACGATCGTATTACTTTCCCTTATTATATGTATCATATCGGTTTGTAAAATAAGTTCATGGTGATTTCAATAAAAACTTCAGATCCTTGTAAATATTTTTAATCGATCATATATGACCCATTTTAATTTATTACATGTTGCCATTTTTCAGGTAATGTTTTAATTCCGTCCTCCCAGAACTTCTCAGATATTTGCGCATTGAACTCCTCTATTTGAGTTTTGCAGTCCTCGAGCGAATTTTGACAGTTTTGATGGGCCCAAAACAAGTTTAAATCTGTTAGGGCAAGATCTGGTGAATAGGTTGGGTGAGAGATCACATCCCAGCCGAACTCCAATAATTTCTGTAAAGACACGTTAGGAAGACACGGGCGTTATCATGATGCAAAACTATGCCTTTGCGATTATGAGACACAAATGATTTGAGACACTAGCATATGATATGTTAAGCGTTTGTGCGATATCCCGTGTCGTAAAGTGAGGGTTGTCTGTGACCAATGCTTGAATTTGGTCATCATCAACAGTTGAAGGACGACCCGAGCGCTTTGCGTCTTTTAAGTCAAAATTCCCGGTTCTGAACCGAGCAAACCACTTGCGGACGGTGCTTTCACCTAAGGCATCGTCGCCATACTCACTGCAAATTTTGTTAACCGTCTGTGCAGGGAATTTTTTTCGCTTTCATTTTGAGCAAGCAAAATACCACTTAAAGGTAAGGAATCTCGGTTGAAACTGATGCATAAAAGCACCTTAACTAATCCTTTTTTAGAATATGTAAACATTATTGATCAAGTAAACATGATTTTATAAACACGGAGAGGATTAAATTGAAATCATGAAAAATGCTACGAACTTATTTTACAAACCAATATATTGGTAAGTGAAATTTATAGCTGTACAAAAAAAAATACAATATGTAAATGTGATAAATGTTTCAGAACACATAATAATCTTGGGAAAGAACCAACCATGGTACTTCAAACATTGCTTTAAATTAAAAGATTCCTTAGCCATCTTCTTTTCAGAAGCTTCAGAGGATTATTAGGAGATCAGAGATTAAGAACTAATAGGTTTGGGTGGTGAAGGATTTTGGAAAAAATGGAGGTATGTCTACTTCGGGCCAAATCTGCAACGATTTGAATGTTGAGGATTTTGGATTTACTATGAAATAATTTAAAATATGATAATGTTGATTATGATAGTTTAAAATAATGGTATTTTTACGGCAACTGCCCAGGACATCAGGAAGGCGATGTCGGACTTGGAAAAATTAACAGAAGAGACCGGAGAATTACATCACATTTTAAAAGGGGGTGATCGACTAATAAGCCGAATTGAAGCGAAGACAGCCGAATACCTGCTCGACAGTGAGGATCCTGAGGCGTTAAAGGCAGTAGTCGTCTGCAGGGTAAAAGAAGTATCCTCAATCAAATTCAAGCGGATAAGGAGACACCCTGGAGCCCGATCAAGGCGAGATTGAAGAAGGCATTTGCAGGAGGACGTTGGGCCCCAGAAGAGGTCATATTTATGATGATAAGGAAGACAAAGAAACTATCTAGTCTAATGGGCAGTATGCGGCGGAACTCCTGGCTCGCTACAACAAAATCAGCGATAAACTCAGGGAAATGATGGGGACAATCCAGGTACAGGGTCGGATGCAATTACTATCCAATATACTAAAGATTCAGTTGGCAAAGGAGCTGGGGAAGAAGGAGGGAATGCCGAGAGAGCGCTCCTTCGTAGAGGAACTAATTGACGCCAGCGCCAGAGAGGAAGAGTCCCGTATGGTTATAGAAGAAAGTGGATGGACGAGAGTTGCTTATAATCGAACGAGGACTAATCCAGTTCCAAAGAGAAGAAATGAATACCGTCATAGTGGGAAGAAAAGAGTAGCAATCACCGAAAGGAGGCACATAAAACCAAGAAGCAGCGGGCGCCGTGAGGACAGAAAATGCCATGGTTACGGAAAAGTAGGACACTTAGTGGCCCACTGTCCACGCACAAGGTGTTTTGAATGTGGAAATTAGGGGCATATAGCCAAACAGTCCCCATACATGTACCGAAGAAGAGATGTGAGCCAGGATGAACCAAAGGAGCTCAACGCCCAACGAATACGGAGAAGCAATCGGAGGTGGATTAGATCATCTGGTGAATCGACGGAAACATCGGGAACGCGGAGACTGAAGAAGAAGCTGAAGAACCACGGAACCGAATTAGTCAAGGGGAGTGAGTGGAAACAGGAGGATGGAAACAAGGAAACAAAGGTGGATGGAGGCGAGGAACTGGAGAGAGGAAGACGCGAGACATCTGAAGGGGATGTCGGCAGAGAGGCGACCGCGCACTGCTAAATATTAACGTGAGGGAAAAGAGCGGCGGTTTGCCTATAGTGACGTGCCTGGTGGACACTGACAGTTCCAACACCATCATGTGCCGAGAAGCCCTAGAATAGCTGTGTAGTGGAGATTTGAGAATGTCAATGTAAATTAATCACCCCGGGTGGCCCTTGTGAAGTAGACGGGGAAGTGGAGATAGGGTTGACACAGTGGGGATTTAGTAGGGAAAACTTGCAGGTACATATGGTAGGAAGTATGCCTAAGGAATACAAAGTAATTGTGGTATGTAACCTACTAGAGAAGGTGGGAATAGCATGGGAAAATGGAAGATCAAGCTGGGAGGAAAATTCTACAAATGTTATTTTCAGGGGAAGAACGCGAGCGCTCTGGTTGGAGCAATCAATCAGGCCGAAGACTGGGGATATGAAGATATCTTTTTTAAAGAAGGGGACAAGCTTAGGACGACCGGGAGGATGGTCCACGTGATCTCACTGAAGCGATATACGTGAAAGAGAGGAGATACCCCATGCGCTACGTCACCACATCCGGGAAGAGCTTTAAAGTTTAAAACACATGGGAATAATTATTGACAGTACTTCCTCGTACAATAGTCCACAGTGGGCAGTGAAGAAGAAGAGCGTACCAGGTGAATCTACTGAAAAGTATAGGGTGGCAATAGATTACAAGTAGCTGAACGAGAATACGTAGAATACCGTAGATGAGAAGTATCCGATCCCCAGATTTGAAGATATTTTGGACAGGCTGAGTGGAGCAACGTTATTCAGTCCTCTGGACTTGAATGCTCAAATTGTCGGAAGAGAAATCATCGTTGGGGAATGAACAAATCATTTTTTTGGGCCGCACGATTTCCAGGGAAGGAGTTAAACCCGATGCGGATAAAGTCGCAGTTACCCAGAAGATCACAGTGCTAGGAATGTGAAGGGAGTTCGGAGGTTGCTGGGAAATTTATATTATTAAAGAAATGGCTGAGTACCTCGTCTCACTCTGAATAAAGGCAGGAAGGTGATCATCACTCCAATGGGGGAAGACAATATCAGGCGGTGCATGGAGAAGCTGCAGCAGGAGCCGGTGCTTGCTTTCCCAGACTTCACCCGGCAATTCGCTATCACTACAGATGCGAGTGAGTACGATCTGGGAGCGGTGTTGTCTCAGGATGGTGAAGGAGGAGATCGCCCAGTGGCGTACATCAGGATGCGCCTGACAGAGACGGAGACCAGTATAGTGCGCTGGAACGAGAACTCTTGGGAATAGTGTGGGCTGTTGACCACTTTAGGCCCTATGTGTGCGGGACAATGTTTAAAGTACTCACTGACCATTAGCCTCTGGAATGGGTGGGAAAATTGGAGGAATCTTCTGCCAGGATTACGCGTTGGAAGGAGTTATTGGGACAGTACAATATGGAAATCATATATAAGCCAGGCAAAGAAAATGTGGTTGCTGATATCTCGTATTAAATCGTATTAAAGAGCCTTAAAAGAGAAGAACTGTCCATATTGAAGAGTTAAAAGTTCCGGCATTAACAATGTAAAAACTGGAGTGTCTCATATTGCCAGCCATTACTAGATTATATTACAGAAGGATTGGTTATTAATGTAATTCTATTAATTGTTTTTTGTTATAAGGTTTATTTTGACTTTTGTAAATATCGTTTTTTTGTTTACTTTAGCTTATTTAGGTATTGTATAAAGAGTTCTTTAATTTTATTCTTAGGTTTTTAATTATGTATATAGCAATTATTTCAGGGTGCCTGTGATTTTTTACAATTATATGCTTAGGAATTTATTTTTATTGTAAATAGTTTTTCTTAATTGTTTTGTTTTCTATGTTATTATATTGTATAATATTAGTTTACAAGGATTGTTCGTAAACTGATGGGGGGGAGTTACGTTCCGAGTCAGCTGTTACTTCGATGTCAGCTGACTGAGGAGATCAGCTGATCGAATGTATATAAAGAGATGTACTGAACCCAATAAAGCCAGTATGCTACAGCAGTGGAAGCGCGTTAGATATTATTCCTTCTTCTCTTTTTTGACATTTTCCATTCACCGATACTTAAGTTATATATATAAAATCTATATATAAACTGGACAACAAATCGCAACACTTTAGTTTTTATCACTAAAATTATGTCTCAGTGAAGTACAAACAAAGTTATATTTATTTTGAGATAAGTTAAGTATGATCGACTGTCTACTAATATTTATTTTAATCTCAGATAATATTGATTCCCTCAGTTCATTTATTTTTTCGTTGGTCGATTCATTCTCTTTGAGGAAATCATTTCTTTAGTTAACGCATGTATTTTTTGAAAAGTGGGTTTTTGTTGTTTCAAATTTGACAAAAAATTCAGTAAAATTTATT
>NW_027106343.1:116188-118270 GCF_000696795.3 Halyomorpha halys | reverse complement strand
CTAAAAACATTTTTACAATATAAGGTCTCGAGGCCATCTTCTTTTCAGACGCCTCGGAGGATTGTCCGGAATAAAAGAAGAAGCAAGATTAGAAACTAATGGGTTTGAGTGGTTAGGGAGTTTGTAATGGAAGGATTGATATCTGGTTCGGGCTAGATCGATTACAAATGGAACATTAAGGTCTTTGTGAATGATTTTATTTGTGACAAAGTAAGGAGCATTTAGAATTTTACGAATGATATTGGATTGTAAGGATTGGATACGAGAGGAATTCGAAGGTTTAGTGGAGCCCCAAAGATCAACTCTGTACGTCCAGATGGGCCTTATTACAGTCATATAGATCAGTCTTTTGTAATGAATTGGTAGTTTGGACCGTTTGTCCAGTAAGTGCTGTAATAGTCGAAATCGACGTGCAGTTTCCTGTCTTTTCAGTCTATTGTGAGGATTCCAGAATAGTCGTTTATCCAAATGTAGTCCAAGGTAACGGATCTGTTCGATAGGGGTAAAAGGAAAATTATTAAAGGAAACTATAGTGCAGTCGGCGAAGTCTAAAGGTGATTTGATGGTATTTTCAACAAACATAAACAAAATACAAGTATGCCAAAACAAATGCCTCAGAATTGTTAATATATTACACCAGAATATCTAAACTGCACACTGAATTAAACATAGACACCGTACTAGATTACATTTTTAAACTGACATTTAATTTCTGACAGTCTTGCCCCAGCTTATTAAACCCTCTAATCACAGAAAAAGGAAATTACACTAAAACTACAATCCGTAGACATAAACACAAAAGAACTAAACATTATATTAACGTAAATATAAATCAATGATATGTATTTTATTATATTCATTGTTACGTATTATTTTTCAATTGAATATTGTTTTGTTGTATTGTTGGATGTTCCTGGGGAAGACCCCAAATTTTTGTATTATTCTTAAGATAGGATCGACATTAAAATAAATATTTGTTTCAACCAAGAACATACAATAAGTAATATTTTCTTTAATTAGATTAAATTATTGAAAAAAAAAAATCTGGAGTCCCTTTAGAATAATACAGAAAGAATAGACAAATATAGGTTGTTGAGCCTCAGAGATACATAAATAAAAATACAAAGTAAATAAATAGTCATTATAAAAAATAATTATAAGTTACTTTCAAACTTTAATCACTTGGAAAATAAAAAATAAATTAACAAAAAAGAAAATGATGTAAAAATAATTAGGAATGATATATAATTTATATACATATTTACAATTATATCTATTTACAATTTTATGGGGACTGAATGGATAAGAAATGATTGAACAGGCGGGATTTAAAGGTAGGGAGGGTATTGGAGTACCGGGTGTTGGAAGGGATGGAGTTCCATAAAGATAAGGATCGGATAATGAATGATCTATCGAAGGCAGCGGTTCGGTGGGCCCTTGTGTATAAATCTGAAATCTGAAGAACGGGTATTAAGGGAACGAACAGATGTATGAAGGACGGCGGGATTGGATGATTCGGAAGAGGAAAGAAGCCAGGAAATACGACGGTGAGAAGGATAAATCCACTTCAACTCTGCATAGAAATGGAAAACAGAGGCGTCCCTTGGGATCCTCAAGATGAATCATACACGGCAATTTATGAAACGTTTTAATTTCGCCTCGAGATCCCCAGAAACGCCCTTATATACCGCACAGTAATAGTCAAAGTGGGGAAATATTATAGAAGTAACTAGGAACCTGCGGGTTTCAAATAGAAATAGATGGTGGAGGTAATTTAGACGTTTTAAACTTGATAAGGTATAGCGGGAGATATTGGATACATGATTTTTTTCAGGAAAGTGTTTGATCGAAGGTTATTCCCAGGTTTTAGATGGTGGGGTAAAACTTGATGGGATTATCATGTAGAACAGAGAGATACAACTAAACATGAACTTTTTTTTTTGTTTTTTTTAATAATTTATTTATTGATATTTACAACTGTATACGCATATATACAACAAGTAAATTTGCTGTAGGTGACATAGTAACATGATAAAAACATGTGGAGAATCTACCCACTGATAGAACTCCAATAACATTTCT
>NW_027106343.1:114579-114827 GCF_000696795.3 Halyomorpha halys | reverse complement strand
TTGAGCAAGGCGCACTTCAACGATATGAGTGGACTCGTCTAAGAAAATTACATTAAAATACTTAGCAGTTCATCAATAATCAATGCAGCTGTGTTAAGATTAGCAAACATAGCAGATGTTAAATTAAATTGAAATTTATGCAATTTACGGTCAATAACTTAATAACATCACTGATAGTACAAGAGCTGGGGAGAAAAAAAATAGTTATTTTACACCACTTTTTGATTAATGAGGTGTAGATAGTTGAC
>NW_027106343.1:108260-110499 GCF_000696795.3 Halyomorpha halys | reverse complement strand
AGAGTTCTGAACCCTTCTTCTCTGGTACTGGTACTGGCCACGACGGCTTCTTATCTGGTACTGACCACGACGGCTTATTATCTGGTACTGACCCCTATGTTTAGGGACCAAGATGGCTCCTCAGGCTTCGTACTGCATATCTTTGCCACTAGATGGCATCATGAACTTCCTTTCAGAAGTGAGGGGGCGCCTTACTTAAACAGATATCTTCTCACCGAGATAACATTATATTTCATCTTTCACAGTTTTCAAACAGCTACCTTCTAATTCCATGATTATCAATCAATTATTTTTTATTATTTAATCATCAAATATCAATTTTTTATTATTTATGATTCAATTCAATATTTTGTATAATTACAAATTTGTTTGTATACTATTTCTTTTCAATTTTATGTTTCTCTAAATGTTGCTGTTATCTTTTTTCTTCTATAGCCCTGATGAAGACCTGAAACTCAGGTCGAAACTTGGGCATAAATAAATATTTTTTTGTTTATTTATGTTGTTCCTTGCTGACCGCACCCCCCGACCATCTTCTCCAATCAATTTTTGATTACTTTAATGAAAACTATATATAACTATATATCTCTGCTATATAAGCTCAGCTGGTCTGTTGTATGACGTCATAAAAAAAATTAAATAAAAATTTAGCTTATAATAATAAATATTAAAAGTTCACATTCACAAATTTTTAATAAATAAAAGAATTTCCATTCACAATTTAAAAAAATTAGAATAATAGTTCAGGTGAATGTATTTAAAAAAATAATAATAAAGAAATATTTTATTGATTTACAAATTTTTGTTGAAAACTAAAACATTCACTTAACTCTTTTGGATCTGGATGGGTAGAAAGTAGATGTATTCATGATGTTGTGTTAAATGTAAAATGTTTTACCATGCTAAATGTTATGATTATAGGATTGTGAGCAGCTCTCTGTAAAGTATTCTTAAATGTTAAATTCATAAGAGATCCAAGCGGATTTTCTGAGCAATTTGTTTTATAACCTTTCTTTCCAAAACTTCAAGTTACTGTTACTTCTAAATTTTGTTTAAAGTAATTTATTACAACATGCCTAAAGTGGAAGTTGTGTGAAAGTTTGGCTACTGAGTGTCTTGTTGATCATTTAACTTGTGAGGAAGAGAATCAAGATGAGCTAATTGTCAACTGGCATTACATTATTATTATTGTCAGCCATTGCTTTATTAGTTTTTAAAACATCAAAAACAATACAAACACAATCAAAACACAATCTACGAGGAAGTAACCTACTGGTACTGGTATTTGGTGGGGGAAATAAGTCCGGCAAGTGGGCCTAATGGTCCTTTTTGCCAACCCCTGCCGGCTACCTGAGTTGCCGCCGTGGGAGAGTCAAGATTCCTTCCTCGGGACCGCCGCAAAATGAATATTAACTGCTCCAGGTGAGAATCAAACCCACAACGTTCCGAACCGAGTGCACTGGGGCCTGAGGAAGTAACCTAACACATCAAACAAAATGGAGACGAGCTCGGCTGGTCTGTTGCGTGACGTCATTCTCCATTTAATAGACCTAGTAACAGACTCTCAACCATGTTAGGGGTATTCATGGTCTGTAGTTTAACTTGTTAAACCGTGTTAAATGGAAAAACTCATATTAAATGGAGAAATATTTCCTTCTTTTACCATGTTAAAACGATATAACATTTAACATGATGGAGAGTCTGTTACTAGGTCTGTTAAATGGAGAATGAAGTCTCGCAACAGACCAGCTGAGCTCGTCACCATTTTGTTTGTTGTGTTAGGTTACTTGCTCGTAGTTTGTTTTTTGATTGTGTTAGTATTGTTTTGGATGTTTTTATAAATAATAAAGCAATATATGACAAAAATAATAATGTAATGACAGTTGTCAATTAGTTCATCTTGATTCTCTTCCTCACAAGTCAGAAGATCAACAAGACACTCAGTAACCAAACTTTCACACAACTTCCACTTTAGGCATGTAATAAATTACTTAGTATGATAAGGTTTTGATTTGTTTAATTATTATCACAGGTGGCAAACAATACTTGTTTGCCACCTGTGATAATAATCATGAATTAACTTGTTAACAAGCATCACTCAGATATTATTTCTAATTGAATATTATCTCCTAATAGATAATTATATTTACTTAGTGTAATTTATTGATGAAATTATTCAGAACACTCTTCTTGTGAAATTTTGTACGAGTGAAAATTCATTAATGTTCTTGATACTTTA
>NW_027106343.1:106164-108210 GCF_000696795.3 Halyomorpha halys | reverse complement strand
ATAAAAAATAATTGATTGATAATCATGGAATTAGAAGATACTTGCATATCTTCTCACCGACATAACATTATATTTCATCTTTCACAGTTTTCAATCAGCTATCTTCTAATTCCATGATTATCAATTATTTTTTATTATTCAAATATCAAATATCAATTTTTTATTATTTATGATTCAATTCAATATTTTGTATAATTCAAAATTTGTTTGTATACTATTTCTTTTCAATTTTATGTTTCTCTAAATGTTGCTGTTATCTTTTTTGTTCTATAGCCCTGACGAAGACCTGAAACTCAGGTCGAAACGTCGGCAAAAATAAATATTTTTTTGTTTATTTATGTTGTTCTTTGCTGACCGCACCCCCCGACCATCTTTTCCAATCAATTTTTGATTTCTTTAATGAAAACTATATATCTCTGCTATATAAGCTCAGCTGGTCTGTTGTGTGACGTCATAAAAAAAATTAAATAAAAATTTAGCTTATAATAATAAATATTAAAAGTTCATATTCACAAATTTTTAAAAAATAAAAGAATATCCATTCACAATTAAAAAAAAAATTAGAATAATAGTTCAGGTGAATGTATTTAAAAAAATAATAATAAAGAAATATTTTATTGATTTACAAATTTTTGTTGAAAACTAAAACATTCTCTTAAGTAGGTGTATTCATGATGTTGTGTTAAATGTAAAATGTTTTACCATGTTAAATGTTTCGAGTATAGGATTGTGAGCAGCCCTATGAAAATTATTCTTAAATGTTAAATTCATAAGAGATCCAAACGGATTTTCTGAGCGATTTGTTTTATAACCTTTCTTTCCAAAACTTTATGTTACTGTTACTTCTAAATTTTGTTTAAAGTAATTTATTACAACATGCCTAAATTGAAGGAAAAGTGGAAGTTGTGAAAGTTTGGCTACTGAATGTCTTGTTAATCATTTAACTTGTGAGGAAGAGAATCAAGATGAGCTAATTGTCAACTGGCATTACATAATTATTATTGTCAGCCATTGCTTTATTAGTTTTTAAAACATTCAAAACAATACTAACGCAATCAAAACACAAACTACGAGGAAGTAACCTACTGGTACTAATATCCGGCAAGTGGGCCTAGTGGTCCTTTTTGCCAACCCCTGCCGGCTACCTGAGTTGCCGCCGTGGGAGAGTCAAGATTCCTTCCTCGGGACCGCCGCAAAATGAATGTTAACTGCTCCAGGTGAGAATCGAACCCACAACGTTCCGAACCGAGTGCACTGGGGCTTGAGGAAGTAACCAAACACATCAAAAAAAATGGAGACGAGCTCGGCTGGTCTGTTGCGTGACGTCATTCTCCATTTAATAGACCTAGTAACAGGCTCTCAAACATGTTAGGGGTATTCATGGTCTCTAGTTTAACATATTAAACCGTGTTAAATGGAAAAACTCATATTAAATGGAGAAATATTCCGTTCTTTTACCATGTTAAAATGATATAACATTTAACATGGTTGAGAGTCTGTTACTAGGTCTGTGAAATGGAGAATGAAGTCACGCAACAGACCAGCTGAGCTCGTCACCCTTTTGTTTATTGTGTTAGGTTACTTGCTCGTAGTTTGTTTTGATTGTGTTAGTATTGTTTTGGATGTTTTTATAACTAATAAACCAATGGCTGACAAAAATAATAATGTAATGGCAGTTGTCAATTAGTTCATCTTGATTCTCTTTCTCACAAGTTAGAAGATCAACAAGACACTCAGTAGCCAAACTTTCACACAACTTCCACTTTAGGCATGTTGTAATAAATTACTTAGTATGATAAGGTTTTGATTTGTTTAATTATTATCATCACAGGTGGCAAACAATACTTGTTTGCCACCTGTGATAATAATCATGAATTAACTTGTTAACAAACATCACTCAGATACTATTTCTAATCGAATATTATCTCCAAATAGATAATTATATTTACTTAGTGTAATTTATTGATTAAATTATTCAGAACACTCTTCTTGCGAAATTTTGTACGAGTCAAAATTCATTAATGTTCTTGATACTTTAAAATCAAT
>NW_027106343.1:104290-106114 GCF_000696795.3 Halyomorpha halys | reverse complement strand
GATGCTCCTCAAAGCTACCTAAAAATCAGCTGTTCTATAGTTCACTTGAGAATAATTGCCTAACTACCACTCTCCGGTAAATAGGCAGTAACCAAAAACATTTTTTAAAAAAATCATGTATCACTAGCAAAGATGTGCAAAAATTAGCTATAGCTAAAATTGCCATGGATACGACCCTTATTCATGAATGAACCATTGATAAATAATTATCGTATCCATGACAATTTTAGCTATTAGTTTCATACTTGCCCAACTCTGATCACTAGCATATAATTAAAATTTTTATATTATAACTATTTATGTACAGGTTTCAAAACAAATTGTTCTTTACTGATGTTAAGTATGATGCACCCCAATGCAATTGGGCTGCACAGCATTTTTAATGAAGTGTTTTCTGTCTATGAGCCAACGTTTCAACCCAGTTTGCAGGGTTTCATCAGGGCTAAAACAGATATAAACAATTAAAATAATGTAACAAAGTAAGAGAGTAGATAACATGAAATTAAAGAAAAAAAATTTACTTCGTTATTTTTTTAAATAAATGCTCACATATTTTAAATCATTTTTAGTCATGCCTTAGTTTGATTTTATTTCATATTATCTTACTTTCTGATATTATTTTAGTTGTTGGTATCTTTTTTAGCCCTGATGAAGTCTTGTAAAATGGGGCAAAACGTTGGCTCACAATAAACAGTTTAATTACTATTTGAGTTTTTTAACGCTTTCTCCGATTGTATGATAGTTGCCATCATGATAGTATTTACCGTTGTGATAGTAATTTCGCACTAGATAGTTTACAGTAAACATAGCAACTATGTTCTTCTAACTTCTAAGTTTTGTTCTCTTTTTGCACAAAAGAGGTATAGCTGCTTTGATGTTTTTTGCTTGTTTCCTGTTGCCTCTAATTGAAACCCCCAAAAAATATAGTTCCCTCCAAAAATTAAATTATTCCATAAAAATGTGCCCACCCCAAATTAAAAAAAAATTAATGCTTGCCATATACCAGTTGTCTATGGGAATTACTGTAGGTAGTTATCCAAATATATTTATATTAATTCAAATTATTTGAGTCCTTAAAACTATTATAAGCATAATATTCAGTCCTTAGATTTATCTTCTGTTAATTTTGTGAAGATAATTAATTCTGTCTAGGAGAGATTAAATAGTCCATATTAGCCAAAATCAAATTCCACCTGCTAAGAGGGATGAACCCCATGAGCAATTTTCAAAATTGCTATATTCTTTTGTACAAGGCAGTTTCCATTTGATTGATGAAAACACAAGAGAAATATGATAAAAACAACTCCAGAGAAAATAACCAATGAAAACTTGAAAAAGATAAAATCAGAAACAAAAACATCCAACCAACCAAGTAAACAGATTTCTGAAGGAATTCCACATGCCTGTCGATGACTTCATTGCCATCATTAAGCAAAGAATTAAATTGAAATGGCATCAAATGTGGGCAAACGTTACTGACAATAAATTATGGGAAACCAGAATTGATATTACCCCTTGGAAATAATAAACCAAAGATTTGCGCAGAGAGCAGGTGGTATTGACGTGCCTTCAAATAGTTCATACGCACCTGACCCATGGTTACCTCAGGGCCCACGATTCTCCACCTGTTTGCCAGACTTACAGAACATGACTTATCGTAAAATACAACTTAACAGAACATAAGTCATATATTTAAATTAAAAAATTAAGGCAATAATGCCCCTGAAGTGGTTGATGCCTTAAAATGATAATAAAAAAACAAAAAGAAAAACAGAAATGACAAGAAAAGTTATAGTGCATTCTTACTTACTTTCTCATATCCAC
>NW_027106343.1:103456-104240 GCF_000696795.3 Halyomorpha halys | reverse complement strand
GGTTGATGCCTTAAAATGATAATAAAAAAACAAAAAGAAAAACAGAAATGACAAGAAAAGTTATAGTGCATTCTTACTTACTTTCTCATATCCACCACTGACAGCACTAACGTTCGCTGGTAATCTACAAGCTTATGCCAGAAAAATGACCACATCTTCATCTCCTTTTTTATGTTACATTTACCACTCGTAGGCCATCCTCATTGGCTTGGGAATGAATACATAATTCAGAAATTTTCAATGTAATATTAGTACTCAAGTGGATATAAGTATGATGTGATATAACCCATGTAGGGTTGAAGTAGTACTTATTATTTTTTTCATAGGTATCTATTCTTAATGGTAACCTATTAAAAATTGCGTGTTACACACAGACAAAATGTCCTTGATATTTTGCATTTTAATATATGTTCTAGCATTTAATCTGAACTGTTTTTTATCCTTTGCCTCCTTGTTATTAAAGAATCGACCTATAATCCATGGTATGGTAGGGTCTTCATTAAAACAGATGCTCCTCAAAGCTACCTAAAAATCAGCTGTTCTATAGTTCACTTGAGAATAATTGCCTAACTATCACTCTCCGGTAAATAGGCAGTAACTCTTAGTATACAAAAATTCACAAATATACTTTGGTCCCACAGGAGCTTTGTCCAGCTTGTAATGGAATGGTACTGGAGGATTGTTTCCATTTTTTGACAAATTTTTCAGCTCAACTAGATTCCTGTGAAAATGTTTTAGCCCCGCATGGATGCCACCAAATGTTTCTAGCCAGACAGGGTGCCAC
>NW_027106343.1:100006-103406 GCF_000696795.3 Halyomorpha halys | reverse complement strand
TTTTTTTTTGTTACTTTAAGCACTGCCGTACCGTTCATCCGGTTTAATGGGGCTTTTTTCTAAATGTTCAGAATTTTCTAGGGAAGGTTATAGGCTGTTCTGACTTCTCTGGTTAAAAAAAAAAATTACCGTTATTAACAAAATTAACCATTTTGGGGCGTAACTCAAATTATATCGCTTAGCCTCTTTTTGAAGTATAAAAATTACTGATATTAAATCATTATTTACTTACTAAAAATTTTAAAAAAATAAATAAATACAGAGGATTTTACTAAATTAGGTCGAGCAAATTATTTAAGGAAAAAGCAAATATTCATTTTTAGCGTCCTCTAAAACCCACAAATATCATTTTTCAAAGAAATTAAAAATTAGAAATTTTTCACTTTCACCATATGGGAATTGTATTGGACCGTAAAATAAGTTCGTAGCGTTTTCAATATTTCAATTTAATCCTCTCTGTGTTTATATAATCATGTTTACTTGGTCAATAATGTTTATCTATTCTAAAAAAGGATTAGTTAAGGTGCTTTTATGGATCAGTTTCAACCGAGATTCCTTATCTTTAAGTGGTATTTTGCTTGCTCAGAATAGAAGAGAAAAAATTCATTTTCGTCATTTAATGATTTTTTATTTCTGAAAAGGAAAATCCGCTGCACAGACGGTTAACAAAATTTGCAGTGTGTATGGCGATGATGCCTTAGGAAAAAGTACCGTCCGTAAGTGGTTTGCTCGATTCAGAAATGGACATTTTAACTTGGAGGATGCAAACGTTCTTCAACTGTTGATTACCAAATTCAAGCATTGGTCATAGACAACCCTCACTCTACGACACTGGATATCGCAGAAACGCTCAACACATCTCATGCAAGTGTCTCAAATCATTTGGGAGCTGCTAGGTATGTTTCTGTTCTAATTAGACGGAAAATAATTTATTGGACCGCATATCCATTAGAAATTATTGGAGTTTGGCTGGGAGGTGATCCCCCACCCACCCTATTCACCAGACCTTGCCCCAACAAATTTTCACTTATTTCGGGCCCTTCAAGACTTTCAAAATTAGCTCGAGGACTGCAAAACGCACATAGAGGAGTTCGTTGTGCAAAAATCTGAGAAGTTCTGGGTGGATGGAATTAAAAAATTACCCGAAAGATGGCAATATATAATAGATCAAAATGGGTCATATATAATTGATTACAAACATTTACAAGAACCTGAATTTTTCATTGAAATCATCAGTAAAAAACGCTACGAATTTATTTTACAACCCAATACTTAAAATCGTTCATAACTCCCTGCATTTTATCTAATTTCAATAAGGGCGAAATATTAGTTTCAAAAAAAGAGAAAAACTTTTTAAACGTTTTATTTTATATCTTCGGTTCTTTGGTGTAGTTTGTAGAGCCCTAAACCACTGCCAAGTTTGGTATAGATTGGTTGAGTCGTGTTGAAGGTAATATTTTCCGATTTTTTCGAAAATTTGTATTTAAAGGTTTTTCGAGGAACTAATCTTTGATAGGTCAGTCAGTCTGAATTATTTCAATATAATACTAACATGGAAGCACAATGAGGTTTATTATATAAAAACTATTTATATTTTATGTAGTGTATATATGACAGTATCGTAGATAGTCAAATTGTCTAAAAGAATAAGAAAAAATCAACTAAATCGGACCAGTATTAAGGATTATTCAATGAAGTTGGCTCTTCTCAGTGGTAAGGTATTGTGCTATTAATTCTGAGACCCTGGTTTAAATCCGACTGTGATAGATAATTGTTTATTCTGTTACTGTAGTCATGAGTCAACCCTGTGTGTTTGGGAGCATGCCTGTGTCCATCCATCCTTATATATATATTTTATTTTATACTATATCGGCCTGGGCCCTGTTTCATAATAAAGTACAAACTAATACTATTAGTCTTGTCGATTTAACTTAATACAATTACACTGACTTGTATAGTAGTACTTTAGTACTTTCTAAGTCATGTAATATCACTATAGTCATCCCTATTATGAAAAAAAATAAGTATTAGTCCAATTACCTTGTTGTTTCGATACTTGTACTATGAACTAATACTATTAGCTTTCATTATGAAACAGGGCCTGGGTGGGCCTTACATGGTTGATATAACCGTTATATTATATATATATTTTTTTTTTAACAGTTAATTATGGGGGGAGTATAGTCTCATACAAAAGACACCCCTAACTATATACAATGTTATTATCAAAAGAAATAAATATAATACAATAAATAGATAAGAATAATGCTTCTTAATAAAAGAGGAAAGAAAAATTAATAACAAAAAATAGTGATATTGGTACACTTGAATAAAACAAACAATTGCCCTCTAATAGTAAAACGAAACAAGTTAATTTGAAAAAGGGACGAGAGAAGAAAAGAGAAAAAAAATAATGAATAAATAAAATGAGTAATAATAATAAGTAAAATAGAGGTAGTGTGACTATGAATTAATTTTATATTTAATAAAATTTATAACAGAATGTCCTGTAGCAGTCTGGGCTTCAGTCTTATCCAGCCTTATAAAGTGCATATCGTTGATTGGGGAAAAATCGGTTAGTCGAGCGTGATTCAGAACAAATCACCTCCTTGCACTTGATCTAGTTGCAGTATTTCCTTACAGAGTACTGCACTTCTGACACTAGAGTACTGCACTTCTGACAGTTCAGTACAGAATTGTTATTATTTTTTTTAAAACGTATTTCTACAATTTATGAGAACAATTAATTAACAAATTTTAAAAATAATAATAATAAAAATTATGTAGCGCTATAGTTTTAATTTTTTTAATATATACATATTATTTTTTTTTTGTGTATTTTTTGCTAAACAGTGAGTGAATCACATTAATCATAAGATCATAATTTGATTTATTTATCTCTATTACTCATTTCTTAGGCTTTGCATATTTTTTCTTCTTTTTGTTGCAATATTTGATGATTAGCATCTTTTTTGGGTTGAGAAACGTTTAGGAGTGCTCAGGTGTAGTTTACCTTCACTCACGCCATATCTTATCTCACTCAAGCGTATAATTTATTGTCAATTAAACATATCATATGCAGGTGTTTGTTTACATTTGATTACAAAACTTTGTTTTGATAATTGATACATATTTGATAATTGATACCTTTTTGATAATTGATATCTCTATGATTGCTGATTCATGTTATTGAGTAATTATAAAAGAATGTTATGAGGTAAATTGTTTTGATAAGTATTATTTTCAATCAATCCTTTATCTATTCACCTCTTTATTTCTGAAGTACGATTATATTTTGTTAAGTATGGTTAGATTGTGAAGATCAATGATTGATCATTGGTAATATATAAAAGGAAAATGGAACCTTTTTTAACGTTTCTATTTATAAATTTTATATCTA
>NW_027106343.1:88790-95453 GCF_000696795.3 Halyomorpha halys | reverse complement strand
TTTACCTGACAAGGGTACAAAAAAAAAATTTTAGCTCAACAAGGGTGCTACAAAATTATTTTAGCCAGGTTTAGTTGCAGATTTTTTTTTTACTTTGATATGGATACTATGAATTTTTTAGCTCAAAAAGGGTGCTAGAAATTTTTTTCTTTTAATTTTTGTGATGTTATTGCCGCAGTGGCACTATGGTACCAACCCAAGGACCTGGGTTTGAATCCGGCTGTGGCAGATAATTATTTTCTGTTACACTGCAGCTTAAGTCAACCCAGTGGGTTCTTGAGCCCTGCTGGGGTTCACCCAGCCCCATAGAGTGGTCCTCCAACCTCACTGAACTATCCTTATTGGGGAAAAATCTGCTGGTTGAGCGTGATCTTGAAAAAATCACCTCCTAGTATAACTGTGGTTCTAAAAACAGTGCTCCCGTACAAAGTACTTAACCCATCACCCTTCATGGGTCGTAGTAGTTCATAGTATTATTACTGCTGCACAATGTACTATTAAAAAATTACTAATAAAAAAATTGATTTCTTTATCTTTATTACCCATTTCCTTGGCTTAGGATAATTTTTCTTCATTCTTTTTGTTCCAATATTTGATGATATATCAACTTTTTCGGGTTGAGAAATGTTTAGGAATGTTCAGGTGTAGTTTACCTTCGCTCACGCGATATCTTATCTCACTCAAGCGTATGATTCATTGTCTATTAAACATATAACATTTGGTGTTTTCATTTGATTACAAAACTAGTCTGACAAGGGTACTGCAAAATGTTTTCAGCATGACGAGGGTGCCATGATGAAAAAATTTTAGTAACTGCTGATCTATACAAGTATCCGAAGACTAAAAAAATTGCTCATTTTGTGCATAAAGTCCATTTTATCAAATCCTCAAAAAAAAAAAAAAAAAAGTTAAAACCCGCAAAAGACACTTCTATAACTCCAACTCAATTAGGAGGGATTGTAGAGGTGCTGTTATATTCAGAAAAAATACAATTAAGAGGTATTCCTTACTAGAAATATTATCTTATCAAAAATAAGGATTAAATAAAAAATGACATAACAAATAATAATGTTTTTTATTATTATTATAAAGAATATTATAAATTTCAACATTTTAACACACTAAATATTTGTTGATAGACATATACTCACAAAACAATGTCACAAAAAAAAATTAAATAAAATAAAAATGGTACAATAAACTAGTTTAAAAAATTGGAAACTGTGTCACATATTAAAATGTTGGAATAAGTTATCTGGTGCTTCAAATGTAATTTTTTTTAAAATGTTAAGTATATCTTAGTATAATTAGATTTTTTTTTTCATAATATGATTTCATGCAAGGGGAGAGGGAAATATTAACTTACAGAATGTCACACAGCCTCCTAAATGAGCAAATGAAAAATATTTATTTATTTAAAATACATACATTTACATATATTAAACAATTTTTTTTTTTTACTTATTGCAACATGAAATTTAGCAATCAAAATGTCGATATTATATGGATATATTAAAAAAAAAAAAATAATAATAAAATAAAATAAAACAAACTGCAATTTTTTATTTATTATAAGAATTTTTATAAATAAGCTATTTAGGGGGAATATAAAATAAGTGTGATGCCCAGAAATAGACTTGTCTAATCTAATAATAAAAGCCATTTTAATATTTACAACACTGTTAGTATTTAGATGGCGTGTTTAAAGGTTTTCTGCGCAACTACTTGGCCCTAGAATTATTTGACGTCAGCTTTACCAAATATACAACTGACACACTCCCCAGGGGACAGAACACAATTTACAAATACGACTACTTTTGTATATGGCTCTTTCTATAGAAATATTTATACAAAGTCCTCCATTTTTTTGTTTTTAATTTTACACACTAAAATACATCAATTACTAAAAATGTACGTTATCACTAAAAACTGGCACATACCAAATTTATATATATATTTATATATTTATACCTGCTATATAAGATTTGATTTCTAATTTTATTTACACACAGCCTCGGTCATTTTAGGTATTAATAAAATTGAATCGCCAAGGCATCTTACTGACTAGCCTACCTTTAGATCCGCGTCGTCGGAGATTAAAATTTATTTAAATAATAGAACACATGTCCTGTATGGATCATGCATGGGAGGTATTACCCCGCAAACAGGACCGTTAGAATATATACCAAATGCACCGCAGTGCTGAATGAGGCTAGAGTATCAAAGCATATACATATATCACTTGGCCTTTAATATTAGCACAACCGGCCATTACAATGGACACAACCATTTTTAATTTTTAGTCCCTTATTACAATAAATATAAAAAAATGTATTTTTACACTAGTTTTTTTTTTAGTAACGAAAATATATATAAAAAAGAAATTAAGAGGCGGATCGTAATAATACAATAGAAATACTAAGCGCCGCCTCAGATTTACATATTGTAGGCAACATAGATAGGGTCGAGCTGGTCAGCGAGGAAGCCGTCGCGGAGGTGCATTCTCTGCTTCTCACCACGGGAGTTGATTGGTACAACTCCTGGGTCAACCACTACCGCTACTCCTACGATTAAGTGGTGTTCTTCCAGGACTGCAGTTGTGACCAAGGGAACAAGATCCAGAGCTTCACTTTCATTTCCGTCAAGCTCGACCACAACAACTAGTAAGTTTGTCCAAGTGAACACAGCACTGTAACAATAATAAATAAGAAAATTAAAAACCATAATCACTCATTGATTAATTATTTAAGCTTTTTATCATTCCAAAAAAAAAAATACATTTTTGTTGATACAGATTAGCTAATTGTGAAAACTCACTTAGTTTCACTACTACTAATTGCTAAAAACCAAAAAATTATAATTCAAATATTTAAAAGCTTTTTTTTTTTTTTACTTTATTTAGTTTATTCACAACTGTAAAAGTATTTTTACAACCATCGAATGAGATGTAAAGAGAGAGAAAAAAAATAATAAATACCAATAATTAAAAAAGAAAAAAGTCATGAAAAGGCATGAAGGTTAAGGTCATCCAATGATGCCTCTCCATTAAAATTGAAATTTAAAAATCAATCTAAGAGGTCCCTATTTCAGCTCCTTCGTAAACGTTGTCTCATATCTGGTAAGTCTAGTGTTGATAGTCCTTGAATTAGAGGGTTAGTGTGCGTTGGAAGTGCGTCGTGAAACCGTTTATATAATGATTTAATGGTTGTTTGTACGTAGGGAGTTCGTAAGTCTTTGTGTAAATTCTTGTTACTGATGTAGGGGGGAGTGCTACTGATTAGTCTTAGTAGTTTTGATTGAAATTGTTGCAGTTTCAGTAAGTTAGTTTTTTTGGCATATCCGTAAATTTGTGCACCGTAAGTCCAAATTGGTCTGAGAAGGTAAGTATAAATCTTTAGTTTTTCTGAAAGTGGTAATTTTGATCGTTTATTTAAAAAATGAAATAATAATTTAAGTTGGAAATTAAGCTTTTGTTATGTTATTTTTATGTGGGAGGTCCATGTAAGTCGTTTGTCTAATGTCAATCCAAGGTATTTTACTGTGTCTGTCCGGGTTAAACTTTGTTCGTTTAGAAAAACAGGAGGACATAGACCACGACGGAGCGTAAAAGTTATTTGCACTGATTTCCCAATGTTTATCCCTGTTTTCCGTTTGATACACCATTCATGGATGTGAGCTAGGTGTATTTGTTATTGTTCTAAGGCTTGTGTTGGGTCACCATGCTTGGCTAAAATGGCTGTGTCGTTGGCATATGTGGCCGTGAGAGTGTGTTCCATTGTGGGTAAATCGGAGGTATACAAAGTATGTAATAATGAAGCTAGTATAGATCCCTGCGGAACTCCAGCTTCTGCTGCGAAATATGAGGATAGTGATGAGCCCTGTCGAATCCGGAAGTATCTCTCTTCTAAATAAGACTTTAGGATTAGATAGTAGGTGCTGGGAAGAACTCTTTTCAGTTTATAAATAAAGGAGTCCTGTATGCCAACCTCTATCGAATGCTTGTTGTACGTCGAGTAAGGCACCTGTTACATATAGTGATTTAAAAGCTAAAGAAATATTCTGAAAACAAAAAAATTCTTTACCATTCAGCAATTTTCTTATGGCACCGCATCACACTATTTTCTATGTCGATTGGGTGGTATCGCATCCCTCGAAGCATTACAGTCTCATCAAGAGCACCAACAACAAATACTGCATCATGAAGTTCTGCAAACAGGATATACATTTAGGAAGGAGCAAATAAGGATTAATATATGACATTATACATGTTATGTTGAATAATATTGTATAGCAGCTAAGTTAATTACCCGATGAGTCCTGTTGCTGAGACCGATTGAGCGGAGAGATCTCATGCAGAGAGGTCAAGTCCGTGAGGTCGGATGTGAGGAGCGGAGGAGGCTGGGTCGTACCAGGCTCAGTTCTTCGCAGGAAGCCAAGGTAGCCGGTCCTCGCGTACACTTCACCGGTATTTCCCGTCACCAGGCGAGCGTTGAAGTGTTCATTATACTCACTGTCATCACCGTAGATTGAAAAATAGCCACTCGCATTGTGAGGAGACTGCACCCAGATCTGAGAAATTGAATATTTCAAATATTTAATGAAATAATAAAAAAAAAAAAAATAGTGAACTCAATTAATAAAATTGATTCGTTATTAATGAAGTTGCCTTTTCTTTTCTAATCAATTCTTGGTTTTAATTAATAATCGATATCGATTAGCGAGTCTACTGTATTTCAAAATTTCATCAATCATGTATTACACTTGATGTATACATGTAATCATGTAACACATTTAACAGTTTTCATCAATCGTAATCATATAACATATATAACAGTTTTCATCAATTATATAATACTTGAAACTATTATATAATCATTTTTGATTTGTAATTATCTAACTAAAAATTGAAGGAATTCCTCTAAAAAGGTTGTGGTGGCAAGATTATTAATGTCTTCGGCGGCAATAGTCGACATTAGGAAAGAGACTGTTTGAAATGGGTTTGCCACTAAAACAAATGTAAAATAATGAAACATTAAATGAAATATAAATAAAAATAAATTTAAAAGAAATATACTAGAGAAATGAAAATGTTGATAATAATTTCGACAGTGGCAAACCCATTTCAAACAGTCTCTTTGCTTTTTTTTTTAGACAAGCACCTAGTTCATCATTATTAATTTTTAGTAATTGATCATATGGCAAGAGGTTTCAAATGGTATCTTTGCTAACGTCGACTATTGCTGCTGAAGACGTTAATAATCTTGCCACTACATCAAGGTTAAAATTATAAAAAATTTACAAATCAATTTTTCAAGCATATATAGGTCCTTTTTTACCTTATCTGACTGATGATGCAATCTATAGGTCAATTTTCAAATTATTTATTGTCTAATATAGTGTAGGAAAACTCTTAAAAGTAATAACAATAACTGAAAATCTAAATAATCCAACCAATTACAAAAAAAAAGACTCAGGGAATATTAATGTAACACAAGTTGAGCTCCTGAATAAATTTAACAAATAACCGAACTACATATCTCCATTTTAAAAATAAAAAAAGTTTAATGGGAAATTGGATAGAGTGCGTTGAAAAGCAATGTAAGCCTAATTCTAAACCAAATCAAGATAGGCGAGGATGGAAAACGTTATTTGTAAAACAAAAATTATGATATGCTCATAATGTTTCAGAAGATGATTAATAACACGGTATTTTAAAAAATTTATTTACCAGAGTTGAGTCGAGGAAGTATAAGAAATAAATAGATTTGAATGAATAAGAATATGAAAATATAATTACGGTTTCAGTAATATATAACATTATATTTGAAACTATAAAGGTCTTAAGTAAATTTCAGCCTTTTTACAAAGTATGTTAAGATCCCTGGGAGAATTATAGTGCATTAGTATGAAATACAAAAACTCTAAAGTGAAATTATTTTTACCTCTCCTAGATGCGAGTCTCCACACTGTCCTTTAGTTTCTGGATTGGCGATGATAACTTTAACTCCTGGGAGCAGTTTGCCAGATTCCAGGAGGCAGAGGGAATGCGGAGAACCTCTCTCAACCAGGCTGACACGGTCGTTACGCAAAGCGCGTAGGTCGACATAAACAGACGATGGTTCTGGACTTGAAGCACCCTAAAATAATAATAATAATAATAATAAAAGCCACCAAAAATTTGAAAATAAAATTGGCTTAAAAAAGTTTTCAATTTCTTGTGGTTTTAACAAGCAGTAGACTTAGTACTATAACATACAAAAAAAAATTAATATTATAATCAATAAGATTTAAAATACCTGCAAACAGACAGCGACGTTAACCCTGCAGCCGAAGCTCGTTGATACAGCTCGAGGACTGAGGCCAAGAGTTGAAAAAAGTTTTGAGAATGATGAGGTGAGGTTGATTCTTGGCCTTTCTTCTGCAACCACAACACAGGTTCTGACGCAGGCCAAAGAAACACCCCTAGCCTTCAGGGCGTTAACACTCGACCCAAGTCCTTTAGTACATAGTTCCATAACACCTAAGGGAATCAAATCCAGTTATAAATAAAATAAATACTGTAATTTATTTTTCTCCTTAAAAATAAATATTAATACTAAATAAATTTCTCCAAACCTGAAAATTTAATTTTAATTGTTGTTTGTACCTTTTACATCCATATAT
>NW_027106343.1:88204-88740 GCF_000696795.3 Halyomorpha halys | reverse complement strand
AATAGTAAAAGTGTTAGTATTCTGATTGCCTAGTAACTACATGCCCTGAGATTAAGAGTCTTTCTTTTTGTATAATAAAATTATATTATCTATTTTATTATTAAAGTTCTTAATTTGAACCCAAGTTATCTTTGTTATTTGAAAAAAGTTATAAAACGATTAAGATTCTTTTTATTTTTATTTTAAATAATTTTTTAAATTATTACAATATATACATTTTTTTTTTGTTATATCATGTAAATATATGAATCATATACATGTCCAATCATGGATTGATTGGTATACTGTGTATTTTGGCAACCCGATGTATTTGGGCAATGTGGCTAAATAAAACATTTCTCTATTTATTACTTCTATATCTAGTATGTTAATATCTATTATCTTTTTTTAAAAAAATTATATCTTTTTATAATTATTGCTTTTATTTTAAATTTTTTTTTTGTATTCATGTATGTAGAATGCTATTTTAAATTTTAATTGAATGTAATTGTGGATGACCATGTTGAATTTTTGTGTTTGTATATTTTTGCTAAATT
>NW_027106343.1:83803-85898 GCF_000696795.3 Halyomorpha halys | reverse complement strand
AATAATAATAATAAAAGCCACCAAAAATTTGAAAATAAAATTGGCTTAAAAAAGTTTTCAATTTCTTGTGGTTTTAACAAGCAGTAGACTTAGTACTATAACATACAAAAAAAAATTAATATTATAATCAATAAGATTTAAAATACCTGCAAACAGACAGCGACGTTAACCCTGCAGCCGAAGCTCGTTGATACAGCTCGAGGACTGAGGCCAAGAGTTGAAAAAAGTTTTGAGAATGATGAGGTGAGGTTGATTCTTGGCCTTTCTTCTGCAACCACAACACAGGTTCTGACGCAGGCCAAAGAAACACCCCTAGCCTTCAGGGCGTTAACACTCGACCCAAGTCCTTTAGTACATAGTTCCATAACACCTAAGGGAATCAAATCCAGTTATAAATAAAATAAATACTGTAATTTATTTTTCTCCTTAAAAATAAATATTAATACTAAATAAATTTCTCCAAACCTGAAAATTTAATTTTAATTGTTGTTTGTACCTTTTACATCCATATATATGTGGTGGCCGTGAAAAACTAGTCAATTCAAATTGCTCAAAAATTGAATTATCTGAGTTTAAACTGTACTGAAGACGTTCAATTCCACTAGTCTAATTTTTCATGATTGTCACAGATATATATATATAATAAACAATAAGTGTAAACTATAACATTTTAGAAAAAAACATTTTTTTCATGACGCCCTCCCTGGTCATTTTTGGCATACGAAGGGAGAGCAGGGTTATCTACAGGGTACCAACCTATTCTAACAGCTTACTATCCTATTAATAAATATAATTAATTATAAGTTATTCAACAAAAAATTCTTTAAAAAAACTAAATACCATAAGAGCAGAAGGTATCCCTGACTCGATATTGGCTAACCGCTGACAACCACAAAGCCGGATTCACCTCCACTTCGGAGGGAGGTATGAGGATGGAATGGTGACCAGAATATACACTGCAAAAAAGTTTAAACTTATATTAATAACAATTCAGAAAATATATTAACTCATAATATTTGTTATTAATGATAACTTTCAAATCGTACCTGCTGAGGCACCAGAGTGCGAATCCTAAACCACAATAGGGATCGAGACAAAGTGCTATGTGCCTGGACGGATATAGCTCGCAGGCTAATTTCATCGATCTGCACAGCGATGTTACAGCTGCGTGGGACATCTTGATACCAGCCAGCATTCCTGTAGTGCTTACACTGCAAAATACAATATGTTTATTGATTTACTATTATCATTTATCTTTATTTTACAATTTTATATATGCCTTTTGGCATTTACTGTAAATTGGTTATTCATTTGGAATCCTCCACATAGGATTAGATGAATCCAATGAAGATACCCCTGGAAAATTCACCTATCAGCAGATCCTTGCACCAGTGGCGTTTCAGTCTTCTTGTCGGATTTAGCAGTAGTGTGTCAGTCGGTAATGTTTGTACGAGTAGGTCAGGGGGTCTAGCAAGTGACTCATGAAAAGTTTTGTACTGTTTTTGTATTATGTCAGTCACAATGTTATGTCCAAGTCGTTGTATAATGTCTGTTGGTGATATAAAAGGAGTGTGAGTGATAAATAGCAGGAATTTGGATTAGAAGATCTGAAATGGTCTGAAGGTGGCATCTTTTGCAGGAGCTCGACACCTGAGTGGTGTAAGTCCATATCGCTCTAAGCAGCATGTTGTATATTTTAAGTTTGTTTCGAAGTGATAATTTATTTTTATGATGTAGAAGTTGTCGAAGTATAGAAATTATTAATTTAAATTTTTGTATTTAATTTTACTTACTCATCAGTAATTTTAGAATTTTATCCAGGGCCTTGTTTTACAATAAAGTACAGACTAATACTATTAACCTTTTTTACTCGGTTTTCCCCTATGAAGGAATATGAAAGTTTATTAGCGATAATGGAGAATGAACTTATTCCACTGCAATTTTAAGAAACACATTTTCTTCAATTTTCTATTAAAATAGCAAAAAAAAAAGGATCAAAATATGATAAAAATATCAAGAGGCATTATTTTAAATAAATGAACCGGTTTTATGTCAAAAGAAAACATACGAAGTTCATGACAGACTATACAATTCT
>NW_027106343.1:78601-79645 GCF_000696795.3 Halyomorpha halys | reverse complement strand
TCGAGTTGCTGGTAGGAAATGTTTGAAACGGAGCTGAGTGCAAAGGGTTAATCTTTTAGAAGGAGATGGTCTGAATAGCAGTATCGAGAAAAACAACAAATGTTTTTTAACTATTTATTAGTTGTCGTTTTGACCCACATTGTAGGTCTTAATCAGGGCAAAAATAAAAAAAAAACACAAAGTAGATAAAGCCAATGTAAGAATATAACAAAAAGTGACAAGTCAATAAAACATATATAAATGTGAAGGTATTAAAAGATATCCATATAAATAAATTTACATAAAACATAAATATAAAAATACTAAGGAAGTTAAAGATGGATGCCAACAAATTATATTAAATTTATTACTAGATAATTATTAATGTTTTGGTCATATTACATTTTTTATCTGATTAAGCAATAACCGAAAATAGATTCTTGAGTCAATGGATTGGAATATAGGGTCAGGCTGTTGTGGAAATTATTGAAATTTTCTGTGGCAGTTGCTGTATGAAAGGAATTTTTCAGTCAGAATGTAATATCTCATTAGAAAAATAAAAAAGGGATGTAAACAATTTTTTTAAGTATTTTAGATTTTCTAATCTGAAATCAGAATTTTTTAATGTTTAACTTTTTTACTGTAAAAAAAAAAAATTAAATCTGTAACGCCACTGCCCATGAAGGTGCAGTACTTTGTAAGAAATTACTGTTACAAGATCAACAGTTATGCAAGGAGGTGATTTTGTCAGAATCACGCTTGACTGCCAGATTTTTACCCAATCAAGGATACCTAATTCTTGAGAATTCATTATCCAATTTTGTACTTATGACATTCCTAAAATAAACTGTACTGAAATTTACAGATAATATTCCTGGCTTGTGTACATATTTATTAATAAATCACAATAAGAATAATATTTTTAAAAAAATTACCTAAAGTCTAAATAAGCTAACATCTCGGCTGTTGGCGCCCGATACGGAGCAGTCAGTTTCTTCTTAGGCATATCATCAGTGTCGAGGATCACAGGCCATGATTTAATATCTACTACATTACTTGCCTCCT
>NW_027106343.1:75711-76801 GCF_000696795.3 Halyomorpha halys | reverse complement strand
AAAAAAAAAAATGAAATACCTTAGATCTAAGGAGTTTGATCACATATTGGTTTGAAAGGACTAGAACAGATTTGCTAACATCGACAATCATTCGCACTGTTGGTAAAGTTGTTTGTAGGTTTTGCGGATGTGGTGGCCTTATCGTCACGGGTACAGCTCCTAAAATCACACATGCATTTATAAATTTTTGTCATAAATAAGAATTTAAATTAATAAAAAAAAAAATTAGTTTTAAGAAATGGATGTATAAAACTTTAGATAAAAAAACTCTTCAATTGGTAACTGTTACATTACTCTTCAATTATGTATTTGTTTATTTTTCAAAAGCTTTTGTAATTATTGTATTTTGATTTTGAAAAAGGAATCTCTTGATAATACTACTTTTAGCACTATCATTACATGTAATTTTTGTTTAATATATGGTATTTGATATACCAAAAATTGAAGTAATGTTAATATTATAGTCAGTCAGTTCAGAAACCAAAATCATATATGTTTTAATTGATCTAAATATAGGATTAATTTTTTATTTTATTTTTAAAAACTAAGATTTTTAATGAATGGAATATGGTCCGGTTGCAGTAAAAAAAACTCAAATAGTAAATAATTATAATATTTTATTGAGCCAACGTTTCGCCCCACGTTGCAGGGCTTCGTCAGGGCTAAAAACATGGGGCGAAACGTTGGCTCAATAAAATGGTATAATTATTTACTATTTGAGTTTTTTTTTACCGCACCCAGACCATATTCCATTCATCTATACACATGGCCAATCAATAATCTTCCAGTAAGATCTGTGTACCAACAGAAAGAAAACACTAGCTGCCATGATGGCTTCATATGACGTCATTTATATATAAACAAATGACAGTTATTTAGCGATTCACACTTTTTAGCTGTTTCTAAATTATTATCAAATATTCAATGAACCCATTATTTTGTAACGAACATAATTCTCCATAATGTTTTCAACTGGAAGGCAAAATTATTCCATTTTTTGTTCCTTTGAGTAGTCTTTCGAGAATAAATATAACCTCTAATGACTGGAGAAGTTTGTCGGGAGGTGCGGTCAGCAAAGAACAACATAAAT
>NW_027106343.1:75303-75661 GCF_000696795.3 Halyomorpha halys | reverse complement strand
TGTCGGGAGGTGCGGTCAGCAAAGAACAACATAAATAAAAAAAAAACATATTTATTTATTTGTTGTTGTTGATTTTTTGTTTAAAGGCGTAAAACCCTCTGGTCATCAACGCCTATATATTTATTTATTTATTTATTTTATGCCAACGTTTAAAAAAGAAGCTAACAGTTTTGATGTTTCCAGCTAACAGGTTCGTTTTTATTTTTTTTTCCCCTTTCTTTATTTTACTCTTACCCCATATTTTCTCCACTTTATCCATTTTTCTTACCCGCGTTATAAGTTTTGTTCACTATATTATTGGTGTTTTCAGAATTTTTTTTTTCTATTCATTTCTTGGTATACTTTACTTATATTTTGC
>NW_027106343.1:64454-74903 GCF_000696795.3 Halyomorpha halys | reverse complement strand
TTATCTTGTTCTGTTTTTAGTCCTGAAGAAGGCTAGAATCTCTAGCCGAAACGCTGGTATAAAATAAATAAATATGGTTTTGTTTATTTATGTTGTTCTTTGCTGACCGCACCCCTGACAAACTTCTTCAATCATTAATCTACGGTCAACTATCTACACCTCATAACCTCTAATGAACTTAAAATTTGTATCTTGCATTATAGTTACATCAAAGTGATCTTAAAAAAAAATATGATCTATTATTTAGATCCGATAATAATTTTGGATCCCTTCTAGTTTTAGAGTTCCCCCTTAACCAATTTTTTCTAGTTTTGACATATTTGGGCATTAGAGTAAACAACTTTTGTGGGGTCTTTATGGTAGCATTTTTGCAATTAAACACTGACTCATAATGAGACTTATGTAAACATGCTAATAAATAACAATTTTATAAAAAAAAAACCTTAAAATACCGAATTGTTTATGTAAGGCCATTCATGGCTGATGTGAATACATAAAAACATAAATACCTTATTCTTACCTGATCATCTATGATTAGGTTAGTTATTTACTACTTATTGAAAAACTTGAGGCAATAGTTTTTAATTTTCTAATAATATCTTAAAATTAATTTATACTTTTTTTTTTTTTTAGTTTTTTCTTTCTTAAATTAAAAGACCATTTCATATATTACATTAAAAAAAATTAACTGAATGAAATAAAATTATTTTCCAGCAAAAAAAATTAAAGATACATACCGACATAAAGGCATCCATAGAAAGCCGAAATGAGATCTATGCCGGGTGGGAAGATAAGGGCAACATGGTCCCCAGTGTTGATCTTGGCTCGCTCTAAGAGCAGCGAACCGACTCGCTCTGCTCGCTTGTGGAGCTGCGAGCAGGTCAATACTCCAGCAACCCCGCCCTTGGAGTTGAGAAGGGTGAATATCAGGTGCTCAGAGGTAGAAATGGCTCGCCATCGCAGAATCTCCGATATAAATTGGTACTAGAAAAAAAGATTAATATAGAAAACAAAATAACAGAGAAATAAAAACCTAATATGATTATATCCAAGATAAAATCCTTGAAATTTAATTTAATCTCTAAAATTAAATTTTATTAAAAATTAATCTACAGGACTAAAACTAACAAATGAGTTGAATTCTTGGATATAAGCACTTAAAAACCAATTTTTTAATTATATTCCTAGTAATTAATAATAATAAATTCTTTATTCAGACTAAAAAACAACAAAATTAATACTAAATTCAATAGGGTTCAATGGTGCACTAAATCCAATGACAAAAAATTGGGATAAAATGAGGTAGTCATGTATTTTCGACTAAATTTAATATATTTGAGTCACTAAATGAATATTTTTTAAGCTAAGTGTATTTAGTATTGAAACAGTAAAATTTGTCTTTAATGCTTTAATAATTTAAGCTGTTACACACTGAAATCTTTTTAAAATCAAATGAACAACTTTTTCTAACATATTGTGTAAAATAATTGGGCACACACTGCGACAGTTGTGTTTCTACAAAAGCCTTAAAGATCTGATTGAACCACTTTAGTATAAGAATAAATAAACGTTAATTCAGTGGTACACATTTAAGGTTGCTCAAATTAATATTGTCAACAGTAGGGGTCTTTAACCTTTTTGTACCTGTGGACTAAATTATTGGTTATCGGCCAGCAAGTTGGTAGGAACTAATGTAATTTTTTGTTGATTAAAATAAATTTTAAGGCAGTTAAGTGTTACTGTGCAAACCAATTTTAACATGACAGTAAATGAACTACTATAATATGAACTTTCATCTACTACACTATGCCTAGGGGACAGTACTATTACAACATAGGAAATGTTTTCATGACAATAGTTTGATTTTATCTGAGCTATCACACCATACGTAGAACCTAGTACAACTGTACTTTCATGACAGTAAATGTTTTCGTAATGGTAGCTTCACTAACATAACACATTCTGCCATTATGCTATACCTATTACGTCAGTACTGTCATGAAAGTAAATGGTATCATGACGGCAACTAGTAAACAATGCAAACGTCAAACATAACATATACTGCCAGCTATCATAGCTATACCTAGTACGGCAGTAATGCAACGACAGTAATTGTTTTCATAACAGCAGCTTTACTAACATAACACTAGACCTAGTATGACAGTACTGTCATGATAGTAAGTATTGTCATGACGGCAACTATCGAACAGTTCAACCTGCAGTGACTGGGACAATTCCAGCCATGGATGTAAATTGGTTATAATGTGACAGTACCTTCACTGCCGCTACATGTGTTATCTATCAAATGCAAGAGTATTATCATAACAGTAAATATCATAATGCTTACACCATTGTGATGAAAATAGGCAAATTAAATCCAAAATTTTTTATTTGTTTCAAAAAATAGACATTTGAACTAAAATTAATCAAAGAGAAATTTTTATTCAAAAATTGTTTTAAATAAAAATTCTTTCATAGCAGTTATCTTTTCATTTTAAAAATGAAAATTATGCAGTAACTGTTATGGTAAAATTGATTGAAATAGCAGTTATTTATTAATAACAATTTCAGACACAAGTATTAAAAAAAAGATACAAGTACTTTTTTAAAAGTTATTTCCATTAAGTTCAATAATAATAATAAGGAATACTCGTTAAGGTTTTATACTCACTTTTCGAGCCGAATCAGACTCTTCGTCAACGATGCCCATGTCTCTACCCTGAGCCGAAGCCAGCCGGTTTCCTTGAACGATGTTGCCGACCATTACTGAAGCAGGACCTACGTCTGAAACATTCGCACCTTGTTGCAACAAAGATGTCTTAGTATCCACTGTCGATAAAATTTTATCTAAACTAAACATGTCTTGTTGTGTAATAAGTAATTGACTTTAATGATGAGGTTAATGTTTCTTTCATTTTTTTAATTGTAATTAATATTGAATTTTTTTTTTAATGAATAGAATTTAAAAATAAGATGGTCCATATCAAAAAGATAGTAAAAAAATAACTATTCAATAGACACCTACATTTTGACCTACGTTGTAGGACTAAATAAGGGCTAAATAGGAAAGGTACAAAACATGATGTCAACTGAAGTCAACTTAATGTTTTCTAAGCACCATTTAATCGGGAGAGCAAGTTTGTTAGGGTTCTACTGTAGCATCAAATAAATCTCTTAAAAAACAATATTTCTAAAATAATCTAGTATTTCTTCTATAATAAAGAAAAACATAGACCTAAGAGGGTGTTTTGTCTGTAATAAAAAACAATCAAACCACTGGAGTTTTTTTCAATGGATATATAAATTCAAGAAAGGAAATATAAGTCTTCGAGGTTTCCTAAACTCCATTGATTGAAGTCAATTTATTGTTAGGCAAAGATGGTCGGAGGTTCGGTCAGTAATAGTAAACAAATAAGTTTTATTACTGACTGCACCCTCGACTATCTTTTCCTGATATTGAATCTGTGGTCAACAAAAAATGTACCATTGTCAATTAATTGTAATTGGGAAGAGATAAATTTCCCTAATTACAACTATTAAACAATAGATAACAGTTTCTATTCATTCATAGACATTGATAATCATAGAAATTTGAGACTATTTGGACCCTTTAAGTAATCCATATATTCTAACTATCAGTAAAATTACTACACATAGCTCTGTTAGTAACGATGCCTCCATATCCATTTAACAAATCAAATTACATATGAAAGAAACAGAAACCTCATTTTTTCCTCCAAAAAAAATAAAATAAACAAATAGTGATTAATAACACTCTAAAATATTATCAAAACATTAAAAAATATAGATCACAATAAAAACCATTTATTACACAACAAAATAAATAAATAAATAAAAATCATGCAATAACATAAACATAAATGAACTGCTGTCAGATTAACATTTAGAGCACTTACAGATTATTATGAAACCAGGTTTTTTTTTACAGTTACTTTAGTAGTTCTTAATATTTTCAAGGTACACTATTATTATTAGTATTGTTTATATGAAGAGAAGATGGTCGAGAGTACGGTCTATAATGATCAAAAATAAGTAAATCTTATTTATTTGTGCCGACGTTACAACCTGAGTTTTAGACCTTCACCAGGGTTGAAAAAAACAAAAAAACAAAAATTGAAATAACAACCTTAATTCAGTAAAAACTAGAATAATAAACAAACTAGGAAATATATTCTAGTTGTTGTTCTCTGAATTAAGGTTGTTTTTGTTTTTTCAGCCCTTAATGTACAAAACCTGCTCAAATAAATAAGTTAAACTTATTTTGTATCATTACTGTCTGCATGGTCGGGGGCATCTTCTTCTCATATCAAATCAACAGTCAACTAAAAACATCTCATTATTAGTATTTTTAACATTTAAAAACGAAATGATTTTGATCTGCAAAAATTATCGTAATATGGAAATATATTTAATTATTTACCAAAGCTTTGATACTTCATAAGTAAAAAAAAAAAAAAAAATTGACTATCTGATTTTTATTTTATTAAAAAATAAACATATAATTTTAGAGCAGTGTTTCCTAACCTTTTTTTAGCGGTCGAACCATTTTGTTAGAAGTACAAAAATGGCAGAACCTCTACATTATTATTTGATACAAATAAAGTGATTCCTCTTTTCACCAAATGCTATGATACCTACACGACATCTACCCAATATTTTCGAGTTTTTAAGAACTCAGAGCTGACTAGGAATGAACCATTCCTAAATTATTATGCGGCACCTTGGTTAGGAACCGATGTTCTAGAGAATTTTTGTTTAGTAGTATATCTAAATAAATTTTTTCTGATTATGAGAACTCATTTTAGGTGTCTCTAGAAAAATGTATTATTTTTTTTTAAAATGTTAAAATGATTTGTTTTTCATATTTTACCAAAATAAAATTTCATTTCATTATTTTATTATTAATTTTCCTAATAAATCATAAAAATATACATTTATAGTTAAGCGATCAAAAACTGTATGAAATATTTTATTTTTTTTATGAACCTAGATGATAACGCTATTAGAGAGATTTTTCACTCAATTTTGATCCAACCAAAAATCAAGCATCGTCATAAATATCAAATATAATAGGTGAGTATAAATTTTTGTAATTTAAGCAACAATTAGGAAAAGTGGAGACTGTTTTGTTCCGGAACTACTCAAATATTTTTTAATAGAAAAACAATTATTCAATAGATTTTTTTTTTAAATATAATATTTTTAAAGCTAATAACATTATACATTGGTTATAAAATCCAAACTTAAATTTTTGCATCCTGAACACTATTTTTCAAAAAAAAATATTTTAAATAGTATTATTAACTTTTAATCAATACGAGGGGGTACGGGTAGCCGCGGGGTATGGCCCATGGCTACTAACTCCAAGGACCTGAACCTGAGTTCGAATCCGGTTGGGCAAAAAATTATTTTATGTTACACTATAGCCGTGATTCAGACCAAACACCTCCATACACAACCCTTGGTCTAGTCACTGTATTCCCTTACAAAGTACGGACCCTTCATGGGTTGTAGCAATACAGATTTAATTTAAACAAAACGAGAATCCAACTATGGAAATCAAAGTGATTCTTTTTTTTTTTAGAGAGATCAAATAACAAAATATAGTAAATATTGTAATAAGTTATATCTAAATAAAATAATGTGCCACGTTTTTGCAGAAATATAGTTTCTTTGAGTAAAAAAAAAAATTATTATATATATAGATACTTGAACATATGTGAATTTGAAGATGGTTAGGGCTCCTGTCAAAAGAAAAAAAAATAGTTTCAATTATTTATTGATTGCTGAAATTTCCACCCACAACGCAAGTCTTCATCGGGGCTAAAATAAAAAGATACAATAAAGGAAACACTAATGTAAGTTTACTCATATTAGTTTTTACCGTCTTTGTGTCTTTTTACTTTAACCATGATAAGACCTGTATTATAGGTCGAAACGTCCGCAATCAATAAATAGTTGAAAAGTATTTTTTTCTTTTGACCTCAGCCCTGACCATCCTTAAAAAAAAAAAAGAAAAGATGAATTAGGACTATGAAAAAAACAGTAAAACTGTTTTCATAATATTTAAATAAAATTTAAATATTACAATTAACAATATCAAGCAACGAGAGTCAAGTGAGAAGGCTGTGTATGAGAATGCGTGTGCATAAGATAGTAAAATATATCGATCTTGATTGTAGAACCAACAAAGCAGTGATAGCGTAAGACAAACACAAGAAGGCACAAGTTATTTTAAAAACTCTCATGTAACTTAAATAACTTATTAAAGCATCAGCCAAGTAATTAAGAGATGATTAAAATAAATAATGTGAACCTATTTTATTAATAATTACAAAACATTAATAGCTGATTTAAACTTGTAATAACACTTAAAAAGTAACGGTTACTTGATAAATGCAATTGCTAGTTATTTTATTGAAAGTAGCTGGTACAGTTATACCATCATAAGGAACTGCTAAATTGATTTTATAAAAAAAAGTAAACAAAAACTTGATATAATAACATATAATTCATAAGCAACTGTTAAACAAATAACATAATTCTAACCACCATGTCAGCCACTAATACTGCTCCTAATTTAGCACTAAACTTCCCTCTTACTTTAATTCTAGGGGTATTCATGAGCTTTAATTTAACATATCAAAGCGTATTAAATGGAGAAATATTTCCTTCTTTTAGCATGTTAAAACAATATTACATTTAACATGGTTCAGGTTTGCTAAATGGAGATTGAAGTCAGTTTTATTTTGGAGGTTTTTAATACTCTAATAAAGTGATGAATAAAAATAACAAAATTTTGGAAGGTTCTGGAAGGAAAGGTTACAAGTTGCCCAAAAAAATTAATTAGGCTGCTCACAATCCTATACTTAAAATATTTAGCATTTTTAAACTTTTCACATTTAACAAAAATCATAAATATCCCAATTTTTAAAATTCAACACTTCTTCCCAGCATGAACAAGGAAAGAAAATAACTTATGTTTCATAAATATTATTTTTCAACCTGAAAGGTATTTTAACATTTACCGACTGAAAATAACAATTAATAAAATATCAGATTGAAAATAATCAGGTATCTCTAAATAACAATGAGTTCTAGTTTTATTAGATAGATGGTAATAATAATGGTTCATAATAAATTAGTTTACAAAATAAATATTGATAAGTTAATTTGTCTATTGGACTAATCAGTATGTTGTGTATAAGCAAATCAATCTCGCTCGCAATTTTTTCGAGTTCCTCCCTAAAAAGGAATGATACAGATCACAGTTGTTAAAAAAAAAAAATTAAAAAGTAGTATTAAAAATTTTTATTTTGTTGTTTTTCTGACCCCAACCAGACTATTTTTTTTTTTTGATTTAATATATGGTGAAGCTTCTATATATAAACATATTATTGTAAGCATATTTAAGAGTAATGATTTCAATATTCTAGATAAGGGAATACAATTAACTTATCAAAAACATCTGGAAGAAACAAAATCCAAAGGAAATAATTGCAATACTAAAGCTGAAAATAATTCCTCTGTATTAAAATTACTGTTCAGAAACATGAAATTAAGAATTTACATGAATATTACACTTCTTCAAGACCTTTATTGATGTGAAATTAAACTTAAGTTTTCTTATTGATTTTTTAATCAGAATTTAGTAGATTTATCACACAAAATTCAATAAAACTACTTGAATTTTTATTTTTTGTTAAATTTTCATTAATTATAAAAAATAATAAATCACCCTTCGCAAGAACTGGAAGCAAATGAAGAAATTACGAAAAGAGATTCTTTGAAATATTTCTGAATAAATAAATGAAATGTTCACTTGTATCGAATGTGATAGTTTTAGGGAAAGTACTAATTGAATTCGCGTCTGTTTTCTTTCCACTTATCTCTTTTTTAGATGAATTGAATCGCTATATTTCTCAATATAATATATATTTTAACAGATTTGTTAATTAAAAAAATTCAATTTTTTTTTTTTTTAATGACATCACTTCAAATGCAATATGACTTAGAACCGAGTATACTTCCTGGTATAAATTAGTTAACTCCGGAACAACTTAACCGCTAACTGCTTGTAGTATTTTCTATAAGAATAATGGTAAATGAGAAACAAAACAAGAAGGTTTCATTGAATACACTGTTATCATAAAACAAAGTTAAATCAAATCAAATTTCAACATCAGTTAATTAACAAAAACTATCAAATCTAATATTAATAACAAAGATCATGAATTAAGAACTTTCTATATGATTGAAATTTTGAAAAATAAAATATTGTACTATGAGAAATACAAATAATAAAATACCTAAAAAATCAATCAAATAATAATTTAACAACTCAAATCAATGTTTCATAATTTATAAATCTGACAGCAATTCAAAATCGAAAATAAAAAAAAAACTTCAACAAATTAATATTTAAATTTTATTTAAGATGAAGATAAATTTCTTAAATTTACAGGCAAGATTATTCATCAATTTTAATTTATAAACAGTATGTTTTACAATTTGGCTTTCATTCTACAAGAACAAAAATTTTATTTGTACATTTCAGTAAAAACCCACTGACTCCAACTTCAAAGCAGAGGAGGTTATAAAAGATTTATCAAGATGGCTGTGGTTATAATTTTAAAGCAATAATTTATTTTATAGATTATAATTTTATACTGTACAATTTAATATGTCTAATTTAAATTATTTAGGTTAACAATTTAATAAAATTTTAGTTTGTCAATATTTGTCTAATGTACACTCATACTATTCATATCCATTTGCAAATTACATGTATTATTTAAATTTTTGGTAAGTATCTAGTATCTATTGTTTTTTATTATTTTAGGTTTTTCAAAGTCAAAATTATTTTTGAAATCAATTATAAATAAAAAATTGTTAAATATTCTTGCCTTTAAATTTATCAACAATTTATTTAATTTTTTTTTTTTTACAAACAGGTAAAATATTTATACATTACTTAAGACTAAAATAATAAGTAATTAAAAAATACCATAAATTTTAAATAAAATAAATTATTCTGAATTTATTAATCCTCTTTTTGCTGCATCATTTCATTGATATATTTAAATATACTTACTTGAATCTTATTATTCTAATGTATCATAGAGCAAATCCATATCTGTTTATAATCCAAGTTTCTTGAGAAATATTTTGACATTAATACTAAATTGACTTTTAAGCAGCGATGTTTCATTTTAAATAGTGTTATTAAAAAAAAAAATTTTAACTGTTTTTAAACACAACTTCTGATCGACTCGTATTCTGTTGTTAGACAAAGAAATGTACAGTAAGTGTTAAACACCCTGACCATGGTTGATGACACATTATGGTCAAAGGAGGTCACTTTTCTGACCTGTGTTCAGAGTGGTAAGGAGAGCTCCCACTCCTCCCTTTCATGTTGGATTGTCCCAAATTGTGTTTAGTACTGTTCTAGCTTCCACCAGCTACGATTTTTCTGGGTTCTGCCACCTTTAAGGGTTTTACACTCCTTTTCAAATTTTTTTTGTTATTGAATTTAATCAAATTTATTTTTTGAAGTTAATGAATATTTTTACATATGCATTCTTTTATTTTACAAACTTCCAATTTTTTTACACGCTCAAAAGGTTTTTTTTAATTTAAAAAATTATTTATATTGTTTGGGATTATTTTACGTTGTCTAATTATTTTATTAAAAAAAATGTGATAATATATAATTACTTTCTGGAGTCCATTACTCAGTTAAAAAAAATTCATGTTTCAGGTGATTGCATACATAGATTTATTTGCATACACGGGTGACGATAATAGTCGTCATGGTTAAACAAGAAGTATTTAAACTTTATTAGGTTAAATATTTCAACTTATAATACTAAATTCCTTCCTTCTGGGTAGATTTTCTTTTAAGTTCCAAGTTGTTATCAAGACAACTGAGTACCGGGCAGCATCACGGTGTAAAAAATTGTTTCCCAAAAATTAAATGGTGCCAACCAAATAATTTTCTGAATAGTAAATAAATAAATGGAGGTTAATGGTAGCAGTGACATGCGTAATACTAACGCACCAACCAATTGCTGCCAAACCCTGTATGGTAGAAATGCCAGGGAGGGGGAGAAAAAAAAAAGTTGTTATCAAGAAGGAATTAAAAAAAAAAATCATGAAAAGTGTTTCATACTAATCCATTCATATTTTATAAAGACTATTACCAAAACTTGAAATTTCAGATGAAGATATTCTTTTTTTTAAACAAAAAATAAAACAGCACTGAAATAATTCAACTTATTACTGAGAAAGGATGCTCAAAATAATAATATACAAAAATTATAAAGGATTCAATAGGAAATAATGCAGCAAAACTACAGATTAAATAAAGGATAACTACACATAATATATTCAAATAGGAGAAATTTACTTCATGGAATATATAAAAAA
>NW_027106343.1:57206-63819 GCF_000696795.3 Halyomorpha halys | reverse complement strand
GATTCTTTGAAGTGACACTTCTGGTTGGTAGATTTTAATGAAAAAGTTGCTGTAACAACCCAAACTATTTCAGTTTCGTACGACTTTTCGTTTTTAAGCTTGGCTGTTCGCACACAGACAATTGTGCGAGACTATTCTGTAAATTCAAAATTTCGCACCTTCGTAATAATTCTCTTTAACTATATAATCCATGTATCGTAAGTGAATGTTAAAAATGAGGAAATTAAAAATTTATATGGTACTATCCTGGTACAAGATGAAAGAAATATCACTTGTGCACCAATATAAAAAAAAAATTATTACTTCATTTTAGGTGCTTGTTCCTATTGTCTTGACACTGTCAGAATGTTTATTATATTTAATTTTGTCTACTTCCTTCTAGATTGATGACAGAAATTTGAATTTCAGGGCCCAAAAACAACTGAATCTCCAAAAAAATATATACAGAGTGTTTCAGGGTTTCCCCACTGAAAATATGAATTAAGGATCTCAAAGAAAGGAAAAAATTCCTTATGGACGTAAGTCTGATAACACATTGTTTTGGACATTCATGTCTATAAAACAAATTAATGTAAGTTCCAACAACTTTATTGATGGAATATAAACATTAACATTTATTTAAAATGTTGTTCATAGTGATTAAGCATTAAGAAAGGCTTTTCTTTCCTCCACAGCAACAGTGGCCGAATGGCACTGGATGTTTTATGTTGGGGTGACATTAAACTAAAGTCTATACAATGCCAGTCAATGACCCTTAATCCTTAATGAAGAAGGATAATTGAAACAATAATACATATCCAGTGGCGTTCGACCACTGCTGCTGCTGAAGAAAAATGCCGAGCCTATCTTAATTCTCAAGTTAATCACTTTGAACGACATTTGTTAATTTTGGCCTTTCATTAATGATGTAGTTGTTTATTATGACCTAAATAATTCATAACAATGAAAATCTTTAGACATGAATATCTTATAAAGCTGTTTGAGGTAGACCCCCTTGCACATTTTAAATGGGACCTCAAGATGCTGCCATCTATTGGCAAACACGTGAAGCAGTAGGGTATCTGGTAGGTATACCTTCATCATAGGAACATTAATTCTTGCTCATGCCCCAACTATCAGGATGAGTGAGTGATTCTTCACTGCACCCAGGCAAAGGGACAGATGCAGGATGAGGGGCCAGAGCATAATAGAAGAAGCAGTCTCCAAGTAAAACTGTAATATCATTTATTATTCCATATGACCCCATTTGATTAACCTAACCAATTTTGGTTAATCAGTTTTACAATAAATCATTTCAAGAATAGAAGTTTATCTCCCTATTTCACCATAATTAATTTATTATTTACCCATAATAAGTCACACCATTCATACTAATAAATTATAATTCAATCGGGTAATATCCCCCAACATTGTAGACTGGAGAATATCTGAATGAAACAAAGATATCTCCATTTTTGTTTTGAGAAACTTGAATCTGAAACATCCTCCATATAAAATAATCTCGAGGATCTAAACGAACCATCCTAAAACATATGATCCTTCTTTTTTCTCATCGTCTTAAAGAGAAATAATATCCATTCTCTTCTTTTTTAATAGCTTTTAGTGATACAACTTTCTTAAAGTCTCAGCATTCTATTAGAATGTAACGGTTCAAAGGCTTACACAAAAAATTATATATATATGCATTTTAAAAATATTAATTATCAATACATTAGCAGTCTTTGACCCGTTTATGCAACAATATCCTTACTGACTACAATAATAAGAAGCGAAGAGGTATTACCATTGAAGGGGAAGTTATTTACAAAGATGTCCAAGATTCCATCCTTCCGCCTCGTATTGTGTCGGGGGGGAGAATTTAAATAAATAAGAATATAGTAAGAGTTTGTGTACATCACAGTACAAAAATAGACACATGGAAAGTTACACATCTAAGATTTATTATTTTCTTTTTAAAAAAAAACATTAAAAATTTTAATCATAATATGGAAAAACTTTTTCTTTTTTTTTTTTAAAACACACACAGCACAAGCAAGTTGACATGTGAGCGAATTAATAGCAAAAATAGACAAGATTGAATAAAAGCTTCAATATCATGAAGGCAATGAACCATTTATTGAGTGACCAATGAGATTTATATTCAGTATTAATATCAAGCACCTCAAAATATCAAACATTTCACATAATTACACTGAACATTCACAAAGATATGGGAGTGTGATAAGGGGTGGAGATTTTTCAAAAACAACAGAAAAAAAAAATATATACACACATATTACAAATGAAACACAGCAACGGATGATCAAAAAATATTTAAACAAAACATAATACATGCTATAAGAAAACAAAAAAAGGAAAATTTAAAAAAAATTAAAATTTCTATAAATATAAATATTTATAACCGCAAAAAAATAAAAAAACTGTAAGCCACCTTAGATGCATAACTTTTCTAGTGTCACATTCTTCGAACCCCTTTCTAATCTCCATACTAATTAACTACGCAATGAAAAAAACAAAACTACAGCCTTCTAGATAACAATGCATGTAAAGAAAAAAAAATTAACTAAATAATAAAATAAGAAGATAAATACACGTTTCTCCATAACTTTATAAACCCTAATATTTAGTTATTTTTTAAGTTTGATATTTTATATAAGAGGTGCGGAATTTGGTAAGGTATTTTTTTATATTTATTTTTCATTACGGTCAACCTCAAAATTAATAATAAAATTTTGAGAAAATTGAAATAAAATAAAATAAATAAAAAAAAAATAAAAAAAGTGTACTGTGTGTTTTACCTTGATCTTCACCGATTTGGTTAACATATTGGGCCATTTTAAAGTATTCATCTGCAAAACAAATAGCCTGGATCATTTGCCAAATATTTGCCGAATGTTATTTTTAATTTTGTTGTGATTTTATAAGGCTTTGTTCTGTTTTTTTATTTAGCTTTGTTGAAAAGAGGTAGCAAGGTAGAGTGAGCTGGGTGAGGATGTGCAAGGGTGATACAGAACAGTAATAGCAATCTTACGTATTTCTAATACAACAATTAGGTACTGACCTAGGTGGACCTCGCGTGGCTTCGGCAGGTTGGTGACGCACGTATGAGGGCAAAGAAGTACGTTGGCCGGGTGGAGAGTACCCTCGAGGAAGCGTCGCTTGCATTCCGACAGGTGGATTCCTCCGAGCGGTGTTTTGGGCAGGTAGTTTGGAGGGACGAGTGCCAAACAGTACAGACCAACTTGATGGATCGAGTCGACAGCTTGGAGCACTCGTGACATCCATTGGAAGCTCTGAAACAAATTTTTTCACAAAAGTTTTAGAAATAGAATCATTAACAAACATTGAAAAATACACCTAAAAATCATGATTAAAAATGAATCTCAAACATTTTAGAATTGTATCTAACCTAAAGTATTAAAATAAATTTCATAAAACTAATTTTAACTTTTGTGGTCTGCTGCACAAAATTACGACCATTATAACACACACTAGAAAAACAATCTTAACTTACTAATATGTAGCAATAATTAAAACCGATATAAAAATGATTATTATGTATATAATTTTTTCGCTTTTTTGAGATTGATTTTGTTTTTTAAACAAAATAGTTTGTATCCAAATTAAGTATCAAAACACTTTGTTATTTCTTTAAATATCCAACGTTTTGGCCAATCCAGCCATCCTCGAGGACAATCTATTAAATAACAGCTATCACTATAGATTCATTTTTAACAAGCAACATTATTACTAATAAATTAGCATACCTTAAATTAAAAGTTTTAAATTGTTGGATATGAGTTGTAAATTTATACAAGGTATATTAATTTTTTAGAAATAATGTTGTTTATTAAAAATTAATGTATAATAGAAGCTATTAATTAATAGACTGTCCTTGAGGATGGCTGGGTTAGACGAAACATCGGACATTTAAGTTAATAATAAACAGTGTTTTGAGATTTAACTTGGATACAAATTATTTTATTAGGAGTGAAGGGTGTAATGAAAAAGAGTGATCACTTTAGTGGGAGTAAAGGAGTCCAAGTGATTTTCCTCAAACATTTTTATTGATTTTGATTAATTAAAAATGAATCCCACAGGTTTACAAAAAAATTAAAAATTAGTTACAACTGAGTCGCTCACCTCCTCCTCACTGCAGTCAGGCCTCTGCTCTGCGATTACACAAATTCTCTCATCCCGTAAAACCCTGATGCTGAAAACTGCGATTCTACCCCGATAGATGAACTTCATCGGCTCGACTGCTAGAACAGTCGCGATAATATCGTCAGCATTATGCTTCCTTCCTGTCACTGTCATCAGTCCATCACGTGAGCCGCACACAAACACTAATCCTCCCTGGAGAGAACACAAAAAAAATATTATGTTAAAAACAGATAAATTATTTGATACCAAGATATTAATAAGAATTTTATAATAATCTTGAATTCCATATTTAAATAATAGTTTTGATTAGAAAAAAAAATGTGAATTATAAATACTAACAGGCCCTAAGAAGCCGAGGAGTCCAGATCTCGTGTATGGCGAATCGGAGAGAAGACTATTGTCCGAGAGGAGAGGCAATACCCTGAAAGTATTCTGGCTGACTCCAGCTAGACCCCAATACTGAGTTCCTGTGGCAGGTGAGTTGACACATATTTCGCCAACTTCATCAGTCTTACAAACGTATGGAGGGCCGTCCATCTTGATCACACTTATGCAAGCTACATAAAATATAAGAGAAGTATTTAATCAAATGTTTAAATTAAATATAAAAAATCTTTTAGTAAAAAAGTTATAATACTCACAAGCTGGCATGACTTGACCACAGTCCTGAAGTGTGAGAGAGGTTAGAGAGTTCTCTTGATCCACTCGGACTACGCCGTGGCTCAGCCCAGACATTGATAAAACTCCTCTTCCAGTTGCGTTTGCTCCGCCCCGCCCAGGTCTGTGCATTTTTAATAAACATTTTAAACAATGTAATAACAAAAATTATAATGATAACAGTAAATACTTAACCATTCAATGTAATGCTATTCAGGACTTGTTTTTTTAATAGTATATGTTAAGGCCGCTAAGACATATTAATTTTACTGTAAATTAATTAAATTATATTTAATAGAAAATCTATTTTTATTTTTCATATTTTAAACTTAATAGAAGAACGAGAACTGTTTTTATTGTTAAAATAAGACTAAGTAACATCAGCATTAGCAGGTCGGGTGGCCTATTATTATGTCTCTAATACGGGAATCAGTAGTCTCACATCAACAGTACCACAGAGTTCCAGAGAGAGGCAACTCAATTAGGAAGGATTTATCAAACAGCAGTTATATGTGGAGATAGAAGTCAGATGGATAGGGCCTGCAGTATGGAATGGAATATTTAGATTGTAGACTCTGTTGGAAGGGCAAAGCCACTTCAACTTGAGATAAGAAAGATTTTATATGAGTATCTTCGGTGGTCCAGAATACAAATTGTACTCAAAGCAAGCAAAATCTCAAGTTCAGCTTCAAGTTCTCCCGAGAGTTCCAGACAGTAATAATCAAATTGGGGGAAAACAAAGGAAGAAACTATGAGTTGGCTGGTTTGAGTGGAAGGAGATAGCTAAAACAATTGAATGGTTTCATGGAAATTGGGTAAAACGGTGGAGAATAATCAATATTTTTATACTGTAAGAATTCCTTTTCTGAACAAGGCTGAGGCAATTTTCCTTCAAAACTTGTTTTTATATATAAATTGAGAAGTTCAACAATAATTCTCAAACTATTAAAAATTACATAAGAAAAAATATTCCTGATATTTAATTGGAGATGAAAAAATTTGATACTTTTTCCGAACCAAAATTACAATTCATTTATTCTTACCTCCTAATGGAGACAGTAAGGCACTCAGAACTGGAGGCCGAAGGGCATATCGCATCTGTCCTCAAGCCCTTGGACTGGAAGACAGCCAAGAACTGGTCGCAAGAAGATAAGGACCATGGGTTGGCCCCGTCCCCGACGAGCAACAGTCGCAGCGATGAAAGGCTGATGTCTTTGTGGTCCTTCGTTGCTAGCAGGCCCCAGTGAAGGTCTCTGGATTTGACGACTGCAACGCTTGCTGAAAGATGAAACCACTTATAAGATAACTGTATTTCCCATAAAAGACTATAAATATTTATTTATACAATTTTATAAAATTTTTGTATTTTAACTTTCAGGTCAAAAATTAAAACATAATAGTACTTAATTTATCTAGAGTGCTTAATTTATATAGCTTCAGTGCTCCGAACACTACAGTAATCCAAACTGGCGTAAAAAAAAAAGTTACTTTTTTTTTTTGGAAAATTCAGCAGACTATAACATTTTTGTTTTCAAACAAAAATGCACATGTGTAAAGGAAATTTTTAACTTCCCAATCTACAGGAAAGTAATTTACAAATGAAAAGTAATCATATGTAAAGCGAAAGTGGAAATTTTTACAGCTTCAATATTGAATAATCTAATTCCTATGAAAGTGTTCTTAATATATTTTGTTGGAATTAGAAATGCATTATATCTATTGTATAAATCATTTGATTCTGTAAAACTAATTTAATTAATAGTAGAAATATGTATAATACAAACTTCGTTAG
>NW_027106343.1:51140-56628 GCF_000696795.3 Halyomorpha halys | reverse complement strand
AAACATCGAAGATAAAAATAAATAAATTAAACACTACTGTGTTTTTATTTTTGACCTGAAGGCAGAATAGAAAGATGAAAAAAATCTTTAATTATGAGAAATAAAAAAATTAAGATTTGATGAAATGCTTTGCGATTATTTTATTAATTTCCCATTTAACATTTAAGTTTTGATTTTCCAATCAATATTCTCTCTTCTATTACATTAAACTATAAATTTAATAAGAGGAATAAAATTATTTCAATTTTTTTTTTTATAATGTTATGAAAACAGAATATTTCAACGAATACAAATTTAAATAAAACATAGTAAAGATGTATATTTGAAGTGTAATATCAAGCCCTCTTCTTCTACTGCTTTCGCAGGGTATTTGCCATACATATCTCTCGCCGTCTTCATTTAGTAATCCATCCAAAATGATTAGTAAAAGTGAAAATAAAAAATAAAATTGTATCAATCACACTAGAATTAAAATCAAAAATATTTTAAAAATTAAACAACTTCAAAACACTTAAAAAAATAATAATAATAAAGCCTTGACTATTTATATATATAATTCTCTTTACAGTTATTATTTTTACATTTATTACTTTTATTACTGTTTATATCTCTGTAATCGGAATTAATAGCTCCAAGGAGGTGTTCAGATTACTGAAAAGTTTGGATAATTGAAAGTATTAAGATGGTGTAAAAAAATTCAATAACAGGAATGTACATAACTACTTTTCTTTACTTAATATTTTGGAAATTTGATAGTTCGATGTTTTTAAAAATTAATCTTTTTTCGTCAGGTGCTATGAGTCTTATAACATCTCTGGTCCTTAGGTGTATTTTGGGCAGCTACACTTTCGTTTTCTTTTATTTTTATTATATGGTGGGGGGGAACAAGTCCGGCAAGTGGGCCTAGTGGTCCTTTTTGCCAACCCATGATGACTACCTAGGTTGCCGCTGCGTACTAACCACGATTCATTCTTCGGTACTGCCGAAAAATGAATGTTTAACTCCCCCAGGTGGGAATTGAACCCACAACATTCCGAACCGAGCACACTAGGACCTGCAGTAATGCTAAGTGATTGTTTGATTTGTTAAAATTATAAGATTATTCATTTAAAAGTGAAAAAAAGTATAAATAAAAATTAAAAAATACTCTTTGTATTGATTTATTTATTTAAAATGGGATAAAAAAAAAATTGTTCATCAAAAAATAGTAAAAGAAAACTATTTATTATTAACCAACATTTTGCCTCACTTTGCAGGGCTTAGTTAGGGCTGTCAGATTAAAACCAAGATGACAACTGAATTAATTAAATTAGTTTTACCGAATTAAATGATTTATACAATAGATATTATGTATTTATAATTCCAAAAAAATATATTATGAACGCTATCATAGGAATTAGATTACCTGATATCGAAATTATGTAAAAATTACCACTTTCGATTTTCATGTTGATTACAATAACTTGCGATAGATTGGGAAGTTAAAAATGTCCTCTACACTAATGTGCTTTTATTTGAAACCAAAAACTTTATTGTCTGCTGAGCTTTCTCAAAAAATGTAAATTTTTTTTTTAACGCCAGTTCAGAGTATTCGAAGTATATGGACTGAAAAAAACTGTATTTATTTTCTTGTATACGTGTGTATTTATCCTTATATCCATGTAAATATTTGTGGAATTATGTTTTTAAATTTTAATTAAATATTACCAATGTGCGAGACTAATTTAGTATTTTCTGTCTATATAGTGGAACTATATTTAAAATGTTTACTATTTATATAACAGATTGTAATTTTATCTAATATCTATTAAAAGGGGGAAAGAAAATTATTTGGGCTAAGGGAAAAAATTATTTTTTTAAATATATAGGAAAATAATGAAAAAAAAGTTGGAAAATAATACATTATTATCATGTATTTTAAATTAATTATTCTAGGCCTATATATTATATGTTTCAAAATGCAATTATATTATGAATTATGTAGCAACCCTATGCAGTTGGGCAGAAAAACTTTTTCATCAAAGTATTTCTCTCTCTAGTCAATTGTCAAAACAAGAAAATAGCAACAGAAAAAAAAAAAAAAAACTTAAAGAAAACATAATTTGAATTCTTACCTCTGTATTTGGTTATCATTTGCATCCAAGAGGCTGGATTAACTTTCATCAGCGCATACGGAATGAAAACGACGTGAATGCCATTTAATACTGATGTTAGGACTGAATGCCAAAGGCCAGCTTCCCTCTTGAAGTCGAGAACACAGACCATGTTCTCGCCTTCTGTATAGCTGCAGGCCATCGTGAGCATTCGGCAATGGCTAAGCATCGCAGCTCTGGACACTGTCACTCCCATCACAGATCCGTCTTTGTCAGTCGTATACTAAAAAAAGAAAAAAAAAATTAAAACTTTTCATATAAATACTTTTATCATTACTATAAAACAGTTTTATAAATATAATTAAGTATAGTATCCAGCTAAAACTATGTTACTTCAAAAATATTATATATGTCTTTGGATATAACTCCCACACATATACTCGTAACTATTACAGTGCTGGAAGTGTGTTAGTGCAATAGATGAGTCATTAATTAATGAAGAATTAATGGTTGAACATAGACTAACATGAGGAGAAGATGGTCAGGGGTGCGGTCAGTAAAAACACACAAATAAACAAAATTTATTTATTAGTGCTGATATTTTGACATGAATTGTCATTTCTTAAAGATTAAAATTGTTTAAATATGAATTAGCTTAATTCAATAATTTAACAGTAACTTTAAATACAGTACTCACTTCTATATAGGCCGGATTGTCATCTGTTAGTCTTGGAGAGGGAGTCCAGTCTTTAGGTGTCTTCGCAAGATGTTCGGTGACGAACCAGTGGAGCTTTGGCCAGCCTTTAAAGCCAACAACTTCTCCAGCTGCTGTCTTTGGAAGCCCTTTCAGGCATGCCTCACTGGTTAAGGCAACCTCGACACCACATGAACCTAAAAGGAATCCTATTTGCTGCGACCCAGCGTCCTAAAAACGAGGGAAAATCTTATAATATAATATTTTTTAAATGTTTTATTAGATTACGATTTACAAAATCCCACAAGATGATAATAGGCAAACAATACATATTAAAGGGTAAATACCATTTTCATGTGAAATGATGTGATTTCAAGTTTAGTTATTAAACAGATTTGTAGTTTAAACAGTAGGGAAAAAAAAATTATATAACAAACAAATAAAAAATTAATATACTAGATTAAAAATAAAACATGAGACATTCAGCCATACAACATGGTAACTGAAATCTTTTAAGATTTTATTTTATTTGCCTAATGCCAAAGTAAGTCTCATTTCATAAATTGTCTTCCTTAATAAATCCTTCATAAATTGGCTTCCTTAAGAGAATAATGTTGATATTAGGCTATGGTAAGATACCACTGGTTGAACTTTGTAATTAATGAATATTTTAACATTGCATAAGTTTTCATTTTGTCAGTCACAATGTTTTATAACTGAGCGCCTTATACACAATCAATATATACAATATACAAGTTTTATAAAATTTAGGAACTATGCCCATGTATTGATTATTAGTATATCTTTGGTATGCTAGTAAGGTGTATCTTTTAGTGATGTCTTGTCGCAATCTCCTGTTGTTTTGTAAGTTTGATAGCATAATTAATTTTCTGGTATACCGAGGATAATTGTTCACTATCCTCTTAGATATATTTTGAATGATCTCTAAGTTCATGTAGTTTGAGGCAAAGGTGAAACTCCAGACAGGAACAGAATATGTTATAGTTGGGCATTCTCTAATATTTTATTGATTACTATTTAATGTAGTATTTTATATAATATTAATTAATGAAATATCACATATATAAGAGAATAATGGATATTTAAAAGTACAGAATAATAAATAAAATAAAATAAATTAGCTTACCCTCCTGGTAAGAGGCACTTCTATAGGAACAGGGACGATGCCAGCAAACATACAGCCATAAAATGCACACATGAAATTGATGGGGTCATTATTTGGGTAGACGAGAGCTATTCTATCGCCTGACTTGAGTGAACAAGTATCACCTCCTTTTGTGAAGTTCTTCGTCAGGAGGGTGTAGGCGATCTTCTGCGATCTACTTAGCAGCTTGCCTGTTAAAGAATAAAACATAGTATTATACATATATATGTAAAATTGTCAACACAATAATCATAACTAGGCAAGTAAAGAATTGAAGTATAAGCATACAAAATGCAAATAAGTAATACTATACGTACCATACGTCAAAGTGATGCTCAGTTTTCCATTAGGATCAAGCACAGTCGCGACAGGAGCTTTATAGGTCGCAGATCCATATCGTTGGATGGCAGCTTCTAGGTTTCTCGGCAAACCTGATGGAACCTGATGAAAAACAAAAAATATTATATACCAATAAAACTACGGAGGAAAAATTTAAGAACATACCTAAAGGACATCTTGCAAAAGGTCTCCTTAATTACACATCCTTAGCTTCTTTTAACAAAATTTTAATTTAGTAAATGCTTGTTTTCCTTATAAAAATGTCATTAATATGGCATTATTGCTTCCTTAACAAAAGAAAGCATGAAGGAGTGTTTTATTTTATATAAAGAAAATTTTGTGGAGAGAAGCTGAAGTTGTGCATTTAAAGGAAACCTTTAGTTAGGTATTCCTTAAGAACCCTAAATTTATAACATACATCTGTCAACCCAGAGAACAAATCATTAACTTAATTAATAAGAAAAATAATTTTAATCCACAAATGGATTAAAAAATTATTTATGGAGTTGATTATTAAACAGATACAATTTTTTGAACATTAATAAAATTTTAAATAAATATCTCTAAAATTCTTGGAATGGAAAATTGGAAATTCTTACCTACACTAATCATTAACTTTCGTTTAAAATTACTAATATTTTCTTGTGATAAATTAATACTTTAGGATATTTTATATTTTATTTATTGACTTTAAGTTGAATATAAAAAAATTAAGTTGATTGTGATAGATTTGAGTCACCTCACCACTGACTCTTAGCTCATTTATAAATAAAAACTTAATAAAAATTGATAAAATTTCCCTCACTCTGGAAATAAAATATCAGGTTCGTTCGAAGGGAGCTATTAATAGAAAGGAGCAAGCATTGGTAAAATTCTCAGTTTATATGATCATCATACCATCTTATAGATTTTAATGTATACAAAAACTTACAACAAGCTGTTCTCCGACAGCAGGTGTCATCGTAGCTCCTTCAGGCTTGGGAGCATTAGGGTCTTTTGGATTGGCTGCTATCTCCAGTTCTATGTCGTCGTCCTCATAGAACTCCGGTAGCGGTCTCCTCTTAGGCCGTTTGAGGGTATTGAGCAGTTGCTGGATCTTGGCGGATACCTTCCACCTTCCAGTTCCAGTAACTGTACCTGTATTGAACAATAATAATCTTTGAGTGACGATAAAATAATGAGTTATTAAATTTAATT
>NW_027106343.1:47323-50290 GCF_000696795.3 Halyomorpha halys | reverse complement strand
CACACACAGACCATCTTCCTTTTATATACTATAGATGGTCAATCAACAATCTTCCAAAAATCTTTAATACTAAAACATGTATTTATTTTAAAACAGGCAAAAATATTGAAGATAAAAATGACTTCTAAATGCATTATTGCTCATTTTAATCAAACAGGAGAATTAAAAAAAAAGAAAAAGAAAAAGAAAGCATAAACAAATTCTAAAATGCAATTTTAAAATCTTTTTAGTTGTTTTATTAAGATAATTAATCAGAAAGTAGAATAAAAAAAAAATTACAAATTAAATTAAATACTAACAAGGCCTCAGGTTGTGCATGACATCAGCGAGATCTGTTATTTCTTGTTTGTGCCTTCTTTCCTGCTTCTCCCGGCTTCCTCTATCCTGCTGATCTTCCCAAGCGACTCCACCTGACCCGCCGTTGGCCAACCTAAATAACACATATATAACATCAAGGCAAGTCGACTACTGACAGGAGAGACAATGACATTTAGCTGGGAATGATATCTCATCTAAAACAAATATTTACTGGAATCATAGAACAATAAATAAACAAACATTATCTCCATTTTAGAAAGTACAATCATTATCTATATTAAGTAAGCTGTGGCAGGCATTGGAGATACATATATAAATAAACAGCTGAACAGCTTAAAGTATACAATGAATATTGAGCTTCTATACATTAAAAAAAAAATTTAATTAAATCAAAATTTTCTATAGATAAAAAAATCAATACATACATATTTTTACATAAGTACATAAAAATCAACATTTGTTTGTTTGTACTTTATGCACTGCCATACTGCTCATCCGATTGTGAAGAAACTTTTTTGCTAAATGCTCAAGATTTTAAACCATAGCACCAATTTAAGATTATAAAAAATAAAACAGGAAAATAAAATTATAAGGAAATAATTACGTACCTAGGGTGACGATGAATTTGTGGTGGTGTCTCCCTGGCTGAGCCCGTGCTGCTCGTGTCACTGTGAGGAGGTAGTGGAGCAGGAGCTCTCACACGTTCTCTTTCCGGTGTACTCTGGGCCTCGTTGCCTATGCTGTCTTCGTCGGAACTTGAACCTAAAATCATGTAATGGTTGCCATGAAATTTTTGTTCATTCAATATATACAAGATTTTCTGAGCAATACCTTAAGATTATATAATATACTGATAATTATGATGAGGCTTGAAATTTGATTCAATAATTAAAAAAAGTTTTTTTTTTATTTATATATCGAAATTTACAACTGTATAAAAAAACAATAATAAATAATTGTGATAAATGTTTCAGCATATATGATACTTCAATCATTGCTTTAAATTAGAAGATTCCGTGGCCTTATCTTTTCAGATGACTCGGAGGATCATCAGGGATTGTTAACGATAAGAGATTAATAATTAATGTATTAGGGTGGGTGAGAATGAAAGGAGTTGTATCTATTTCAGGCCAAATCTGCAACGAAAGGGATGTTGAGGTCTATATGAATGAGTTTATTTGTGACCTAATAAGGCGCATCAAAGATTTTGATGGTTTGGTAGAGCCCACAGTTTTTGTAGTAAATGGGAAGTTGAGAACATTTGTCAAGAAGGTGTTGTAGTAATCGGGTCGTATCCATGGCAATTTTAGTTGTTAGTTTTAGCTATAACTAATTTTTGCACTTTTACAAAGTAAAGCAAAACGTTGGCTCACATTAAATAACTTAATTATTATTTAATTTTTTACTGCACCCGGGCCATCTTCCCTTAACATATTACACACGGTAATCAATGATCTTCCAATAAGTACTTAATATTTTTATTTTGTCAGTTCTGTGATAGAAATAGATCTCAGAACCAGAGACCCGATTGTACAATGGATAATATCAAAGGAAGGAAAATATCTTACCAGAGTCTCTACGCTCTCTGTCCGGGGATTTAGCCATGACAGAAGTCCTCTTCGAAGGCATCGGCAATGAAGGTTTTGGCCTGCTCTGCATCGCAGCCAGAGCCTGCTGCACGGCTTCCTGTCGCACTTCTGTAATACATTATTATGAATTATATAAATTATCAAGTTAACAAAACACATTCAATTCAATTAGCTAATTTCCAAAAAGAAATAAATAACAGAGAAAAATTATATTTTTAATTAAATACAAAAGTACTAAAACCAATTAGTCTGTTCAATGTAACTTGAGTCTGATGACATAATTTTTAATCATTTATAATAAAAAATATCCATTTAGTATCATCCTGTTTATTTTCTTATTACTCCACTCCTATGTTTCGGCCTATATTTAATATTCTCAAGGATAAATATTGATTAATAATTCTAATCACAATCTTAACATAAAAAATGATTTCCCAAATCATTCTGAATTATAAAATATTCTATCTTATTTATAATATCACAGGTAGAATATTATCTTATTCTGTCTCTGTCAAAATATATTTTAGTCTATCAATCTGTAAAACATAATTAACTAGTGTTTCCATAATTTAATTATGTTTTATAGGTTGATAAACTAAAAAATAACCTGAGACTTTTTAATAACCTTGTAGCTGTAATATTAAAAAGTAGATAGGATAATTCATAATGCAGAATTTTTTGGATGTAATATTTAATGATTAGAGTGTAATTGAAATTGTTAATCAATAGTTATCCACGAGGATAGCCGGAATAGCCAAAACATAGGAGTGTAGTAATAAGAAAATAAACATGTTGAGACAAAATGGATAATTTTTATTATAATTCATACAAAAAAAAAAATTAGATATTAGCAAAGATGCCATAACAATGTCGCAATCAATACTTTTTAAAAAGAACTTGAATTTTTATGATTATACATTGCACAACAAAAAATCTGTAACCCAAGTTATATTGAACTTACAATAAAACAAAAAATAATTGAATTAATTTATATCACTATCTGACCTTCATCATTTATATATAAATGCTTATAACCCTCTTATCCTACTTTCAAGTTGAT
>NW_027106343.1:44938-46693 GCF_000696795.3 Halyomorpha halys | reverse complement strand
AACACACCTGTTCTTTAAAATAAATTTTTCCTTAAATATTTTATTTGAACAAGGAAATCTACAAAAGTTCTACAAGAAAAATGAAAACTTGATATTTAATTAAATTTATTCTTAATAAAATGAAATTGTAACTATTCTTAAATTTTAATTATTATTCATCAAAAATATATATTATATTTTTAAGGATTGATTTATATTTTTAAACTTGAAAAATTTAAATGTCCGCACAGAAGAGCACAAAAAACTTAACACTGTTAATTACTTGTTCTTGTTTACAATTAACTAATAATATTAATTAATATTTTCACAGCCATTTATATTAAATAAAGGTCATGGAAAGCAAATTGTTAATGTGTTTTAAGATTGAAAATTTAAGTAATAACAGAATTAAAGAATAAAAATTTTAATATTTGAAGTGTTTTTTAATGTAGAAATTTCTTCTTCAATTCTTTATTAAGATATACTTTGTTGTGACATTGATAAGAATACTTTTAGAATAAGAATACTTTTTATTAAATTATTTGGGAATAATTTCACCAAAATAAAAAAAAAGAATTGGAAAGGGATTTTGTCAAAATTTGGCGCCAGTTCAGTAATCCTGACAACTCTTATAGATATTCACATAGTTTTAAATTAGAACTAAAAAATCTATAAGTTATTTAAAACAGATTATTTCAGGTCAGAAAGTTACCTACAAATTTAAATTTTATTTCATATTTCTACATAACATAAATACTTATCGATTAGAATCATAAAAACTACAAAGAAAAGTAATTCAATTAGAAAACCAAATAAAATAAAATAAAAATCACTCTTTTCCATAAGAATCCCATGGCAAACTCATTTAAGAAATAAACATAATAAATTTTTATAGGACAATAAAAAAACATGCAAATACCTAAAAAATATAAAAACCAAAATGAGCACACAATTCATGCATTATGTACATCTGTTTCACAAGCATGCAGAACATCCCAACGACAGTGGCTAGGCTCAGGGCGACTAACAATAAAGCATTACTCATCCATGAAGCATCGTAGATGACTTACTTATCACTGAGGCATCTGGCATCTCTTTGTAGTGTTAGGCTTTTTATTTATATATTTAAGTTTTCAATAATAGTAGTGTTTAATATGGCTCTAAGGAGTTTTTCCCTCTCTTTTTCTGGTTGATAGTTAATAATCAAATTATGATAATAAAATAACAATAAATCAATTCGACAAAAATCCTAAGAGGAAAAGTAATTTGTAGCTTAAGGGTAACCTAAGAAGAAAGTGTGGAAAGGATTGTGCTCTAAACACCTTTGACTAGTGTTAAAAAATCATTTTATTTTTTTTTATGATTGAGGGAATTCAAAGATCATACCATGGTTTTACCATAGACAAACTCTAATAATTATCGAACAAAATTAAATAAGAAATATGAATCGAGAGAAGATTAGACCAACTTAGTTCCAAGGATTAGTATGGTGCTATTAGAAATCATATGGTCTGTTCTAACAACCATTTTTAATTATCAAAAAACTGATGCATGCGTAGTCGAGGTTTAGGAATTGAAAAAACATATTACCCATGCTTCTGACCACTTTTTAAAAGTCAAAAGTGGTTGTTAGAACATACTTATGATCAAGTATAACCTGCTGTAAGTTCTAAAAACTTTAACCTAGTACATAGACCAGTATAACTTCTTCATCATTTCTATCAGATAGGTAGGTACCTAATTACCTATGAAAATTTAAGAATAAAAATAATTATT
>NW_027106343.1:42698-43448 GCF_000696795.3 Halyomorpha halys | reverse complement strand
TGCCAAGTATAGGTAGGGGGAATAAAAAATGGCGACTTTTTCGAAACGTTAAATAAAATTATTGGAACTCCATATCTTTAAAACTACCAACAACACGAAAAATCTTTATATCACATTTATTAATCACTATTATTTTAAGTACAAGAGCCAAAGAAGCGAAAAAAGGCAATTATCTCACCCCAACATTTGATTACTTTAATGAAAACTATGTATAATTAATAGTCGAAATTGACGAGTCTGCCAAGTATAGGTAGGGGGAATAAAAATGGCGACTTTTTCGAGACGTTAAAAAACATTAATTTTTCAATCGGAGCTCTATTGTCTTTAAAACAACCAGCAACACTAAAAATCTTTATATCACATTTATTAATCACTATTATTTTAAGTACAAGAGCCAAAGAAGCGAAAAAAGGCAATTATTTCACCCCAACATTTGATTACTTTAATGAAAACTATGTATAATTAATAGTCGAAATTGACGAGTCTGTCAAGTATAGGTAGGAGGAATAAAAAATGGCGACTTTTTCGAAACGTTAAAAAACATTAATTTTTTAGTCGGAGCTCTATATCTTAATAACTACTAACAACACTAGAAAGTATAAAAGAACATTGCTAAAGGAGAGTAAATTTGCTGAAATATGAGCCCTAATAGAGTTATTTACGTTCAATAGATCCCGAGATATAATTTTTTAAAACAGCAACATCTCATGAAAAATACTGTGAAATTTATTCTGTGAAAAGTACTGAAAC
>NW_027106343.1:39775-41283 GCF_000696795.3 Halyomorpha halys | reverse complement strand
GGAATTTCAAGGTAGAAGTATACACGTGAAGAAATAAATATACACACACATACACATAGGATTCATAAGGTTACTGGACCGATTAACAGCAAAATAAAAAAAAATATATAGGAATATGTTACAGATGGTAGTGAAGAAATCTTAAAAAAAAAAAAAAAGTATTAACATAAGTTTCGCCCCACTTTACATGGATTCATCAGGGCTAAATGAGAACAACATACAAACACTGTTAGGTGCGATAAGACTATAACAATATACTGTCATCACACTGTAATTCATTTTCTGTGATATTGTTCAATTTGTAGATTCAAATTGGTTTCTCAGTTTTTTAAACACTACTTACATATCTTATATTAGGGGTATTCATGATGTTGTGTTAAATGTAAAATGTTTTACCATGTTAAATGTTATAACTATAGAATTGTGAGCAGCCCTATTTGAAGTCATGTTAAACGTTAAATGCATAAGAGCCCCTAGTGGATTTTCTCAGCAACTTGTTTTATAACCCTTTATGTTTATAACCTTCCTTCTAGAGCCTCATGTTATTGTTTACTTCAGTTTTGATTTAAGTAATTTATTACTACATGCCTAGAGTGAGTGAAAAGTGGAATTTGTTTGAAAGTTTAGCTTATGAGTGTCTTATTGATAAAATTTCCAACAGCTTCGTCACTTCATTAACCGTCCATCTAATCTGTTCCTCATTACCTCTTCTGTTTTTTTTCTCAAATGTATCATTAAAATTATCCATTCTGGTTTAATAACAGGGATATGAATACCACAAACACACTAAAGAACTGAGCTGTCACAACAACAAAAATGGCGGCGATCTCTGGTCTATTGTGTGACGTCATTCTCCATTTAACAGACCAAGTAACAGACTCTCAGCCATGTTAAATGTTATTTCGTTTTACCACGGTAAAAGAAGGCAATTTTTTTCGATTTAACATGAGTTTTTCCATTTAACACGCTTTAACATGTTAAACCAAAGATCATGAATACCCCTATTATACATATTTTCTTAACTACATAATATTATATTTCATCTTTCACTATTATCAATCTGCTACTGTCTAATTCTATGATTATCAATCAATTATTTTGTATTACTCAATTCAATATTTTGTTATAATTCCAAATTTGTTTTTATACTATATCTTTTCAATTTTATGTTTCTCTAAATGATGGTTGTTATCTCTTTTGTTCTATAGCCCTGATGAAGACCTGAAACTCAGGTCGAAACGTGTCGGCATAAATAAATATTTTTTTTGTTTATTTATGTTGTTCTTTGCTGATCACACCCTCCCTCCACACGGACCATCTTCTACAATCAGTAATATACGGTCAACTATCTACACCTCATTATAAAAATATACGAAGAGAATTGTAAAAACGATGATATATTTAAAAAAATGATATAAAAAATGAATATATAGTAAACTAACAAATGTATAAATGCATTTGGGTTGAATATAAACTCAAGAAAATAGCAGGAAACTTGTTGCTTTACA
>NW_027106343.1:35936-39090 GCF_000696795.3 Halyomorpha halys | reverse complement strand
GGCCGCTGTTCTCATTAGATATGAGAGTGCAGTCATCACTGTGCCGGCGATGCCACTCCCGTTGCAGGCAACTGGGTCAGTCGAGTTAACACTAGAGATGCGATATCGATAAAAAACATCGATGTTCAATACTAAAACATCGATGTTAAAAAAACATAGATGTTTTTTTAAACCATTTCAGTAACATAAAAACTAGGCATGCTCCGGCCAGTCAGAAGTGCCTTTTCAATCAACCAATAGGACATGGACTCCAAAAAACATCAATGTTTTAAAATGTCGTTGCTTACAATACATTACCCAAATAACATCGATGTTTTAGAACAACTATTTCAGAAACATAAGGTCTGTTCCAACGATCACGCATATTCTACGGTCTGTCAGAAGTGGGTTTTGAAACTAAGAATCCGACATCGACTACAAAAAACATCGATGTTTTTTGGGTAATGTGTTGTAAGCAACGATATTTAAAACATCGATGTTTTTGTTAGTCGATGGCCCATTCTTGGATTGAAAATTAGTTCTGACTGGCTAGAGCATGCGTAGTCGTTGGACAGTCGTGTTAACAGACCTTACGTTACTCAAATAGTTGTTCAAAAACATCGATATATTTTGGGTGATGTATTGTAAACAGCGATGTTTTAATATTGAGCGTTGATATTTTAAACATCGATGTTATTTGTAGTCGGTGTCGGATTCTTTGTTCCAAAAATCACTGCTGACAGGCCGTTGAATGCGAGATCGTAAGAACAGACTTTATGTTATTGGAATAGTTGTTCAAAAACATCGATGTATTTTGGGCAATGTATTGTAAGCAACGATATTTTAAAATTGAAACATTGATAATTTAAAACGTCGATGTCGCATTCTTTTTTCCAAAAACCACTTCCGACTGGCCGGAGTATGCGTAGTCGTTGGAACAGACCTTATGTTACTGAAATGGATGTTCAAAAACATCGATGTATTTTTGGCAAATATTTGTATGCAATGATATTTTAATAATGAGCATAGATATTTTAAAACATTGATGTTTTTCTAGTCGTAATTAATCTTTATTAGGTCGTTAGCGTGATGGTTAGAGGTCCTTTTTTGATAGGAAATTGTTTATACTGTAATTTTTTTAATCTGGATTATCTCTCTAGGAAGTCTGGTTAGTCAATTTTTTATAATTTTTTGAGGTTTATTACTTCCATCATTTTCAATAAATTATTATTTATTTATTCATTAACATTGTACAACGTTTTTATTTAGTTACTTTTGGAAAAAAATTGGAACAAACGTAAAACATCGATGTTAAAAAAAAATCGGCTTAAAAACATCGATGTCGCATCCCTAGTTAACACTGGTCCAACCATATTAGACAATGCTAAACGATCGAAAAATTAAGAAAAAAATATATTATAAAGAGAAGTGTTATTCCTAAACCTAATATACATTTGCATTGACTTTTATTTCGTTGCGGTTCTGCAGGATAAAATCGTAACCCTCCCACCATGAATATTTTGGTTATCTCTAGATAAAAAGTAAAATAGTAGGCAAATATAAAGTAATTTGACTATAATATATTACACCATGGTTAGCAGTAGAAATGCAAGCAATTTCGGTGATATAGATATAGGAGGAAATACGTTTGAACAGGTAGATAGGTTTCAGTATTTAGGTTCTAGGGTAACTGGAAAAAACGAAATTGATGAAGAAATAAAAGCTAGGTTAAAGGTTGGGAAATCTTGTTATTTTTCAATTTCTTAGCTCGCGCCATCTATTGAAAAACTTAAAAATTAGAATTTACAAAACTATTATCTATCCCACTGTTCTCTATGGATGTGAGACGCGGCCTCTTACACTAAGGGATGAACAGCGCCATAAGGTTTTCGAAAATAAAGTACTACGCAAAATATTCGGACCGAAAAAGGATGAATTAACGGGAGAATTTAGAAGATTAAACAACGCTTAATTAAGGGACCTACACCCGGTAAATATAATTCAAGTTATAGCATTGCGACGTATGTAGGTTCGTAGGGATTAGTAACGAGCGGGTCCCTAAAATGTTAATAAACACTGAATCAACAGGTGAACGTCCGAGGGGTAGACCGAAACGTAGATAGGAGGATTGCGTTAAAACTGATTTAGTGAAATTGGGTTTGGAGGGGCATCACTGGAAGGATGTATGCAGACAGCGTTTAGTGGTATCGGCATCTAACCTTCGGGTTACTTAAGCCTTTATTATTATTATTATTCATAAAATTTTGTTGAGGTTAATAAACTTCCAATTGGATGTAATTTATATTAAATTATCATATTATAGTACAACGTTTCGGGACCACTGTCCCATATTCATGTGCTTTAAACCTACAACAATAATAAACCATCATAACAACAATCTTCATCCTTATGTATTATTCTCACTATTATGAGGTGAATCATAATTTTTCATAATTTGAATTTCATATAGGAAATCGTGTCACATCTTTACACTATTCTCACTTTTCTACCATTACTTATTTGTGCATTCTTCACTTCTCCTTAGCACAGCCATTACTCTATATTTCCTTACTACCTCATCAATTGTCAGTACAAACAGCACACTGGACATGAGATAAGGTCCAAAGAGGTAGTAAGGAAATATAGAGGAGTAATGGCTGTGCTAAGGAGAAGTGAAGAATGCACAAATAAGTAATGGTAGAAAAGTGAGAATAGTGTAAAGAAGTGACACGATTTCCTATATGAAATTCAAATTATGAAAAATTATGATTCACCTCATAATAGTGAGAATAATACATAAGGATGAAGATTGTTGTTATGATGGTTTATTATTGCTGTAGGTTTAAAGCACATGAATATGGGACAGTGGATATGATATGATAATTTAATATAAATTACATCCAATTGGAAGTTTATTAACCTCAACAAAATTTTTATGAATTGACTTACCAGACTTCCAAAAGAGAAAATCCAAAATATTATTATTATATATTAGACAAGAGCAGACTAGTCTATAACGTTTTTAATGATTATAGTGAGGCTGTGAAATTAAAATTAAGATTGTATCTCGCAACGGTCAGGTTGGCCGAAACGTAGGATATTTAAAATTAATCAATAAAACTTTTCAAGGATATATGGATACACAACTGATAAATACAATCGGTCTCAAACAAGA
>NW_027106343.1:35560-35886 GCF_000696795.3 Halyomorpha halys | reverse complement strand
AATCGGTCTCAAACAAGACATTGAAATATACAGAAAATATCTAACCCAAGCAAGATTTTTTTTTTCTTTTAAATTGAGAATGTTGAAACAATGCGGAATAAACAAATAAATTACTCCTTCTGAATAAATTTTGAGATAAATAAATAGTTGTATTGTGATAGATGATACATACCTGAGTGATACCTGCTCTCGTTCCTGGTCAGCCTCCTGTTTCCCCTCCGCCTTGCCCTCGTTGTCGGGCTGCTGCCTCCGCTACCACGGGCTGTCACAAACATCTTCATCATCATCAACCTCATCAACAACAACACATCTCCTCTTTTCTATGA
>NW_027106343.1:32583-34035 GCF_000696795.3 Halyomorpha halys | reverse complement strand
AGTAGAAGAACCCAAGAGGAGAAAAAGGCAGTTATTTCATTTATATTTTTTATTGCATTATTGAAAATTATGTATAATTACTAGTCAAAATTGATCAGTTTGTCAACTATAGTTATAGTCATTGGGAATAAAAACCGACGACTATAGCAAAATGTTAAAAAAAAAAAAAAATTCATTCAGGGGGTCTATATATCTAAAACTACCAATAACACTAAGCAACCTAACAGAACATCATTTCAAGTAGAGTAAATTTGCTAAAATATGAGCCCTTATAGAGCTATTTATGTTCAATAATATCCGAGATATACTATTTTAAAAAGCAACATTTCATAAAAAATAAACGGTTAGTGAATTTATTTTGGGAAATCTATATTTGAGGAACCATGAGACGTGCAGATGTCTATTAGCACTCAAATCAAAGCTAGTTTAATGTACTGTAAAGTAGTTCATGACGTTTATCTTCGTAGGTGTAGTAGTTTTTATAAAATTCACAAGATGTTGATATCTAGTTGTACAGTCAAAACTTTTTTAGTTTAAGAAAAGCTATATCTCATGAACTATTCGACGTACAGTAGAGAACTATGCTACACAGTAGTTTATAACTCTTACCTTCGTAGAAGTAGTAGTTTTTATAATATTGGCATATGAAAATTTGTTCAAACAACTAAAAATCAATTTATTTTATCAAATATTATAAAAAATAGTACCCCTACGAAGATAAACATTATAGACTAATATATAAACTAGCTTTAATTTGAATACTAATAGACGTCGAATGGTTCTTCAGATATATAGTTTTTCATTAATCATAAATATTCCCAGAAATCAACATGTGAATTTATTTTGTTAAATATCATGAAATAACTACTACTCCTACGAAGATAAACTTCATAAACTACTTCATAGTAAATTAAAACAGCTTTCATATAAATGCTAAAAGAAATCTCTATGTCTTACGATTTCTGAGATATAGATTTCTCAAAATAAATTCACTAACTACTGATTTTTCAGTACATTTTTTATTAATTGTTGCTTTCTATAAAAAGCTATATCTCGAGAATTATGGGACGTAAATAGCTCTATTAGGACTCATATTTCACCAAATTTACTCAACTTTAAATAATGTTCTATTAGATTTTTAGAGTTGATGGAAATTCCAAAGATATGGAGCTTCTAATGAAAAATTATTTTTTTTAACGTTTTGAAACAGACGCCATTTTTTTAATTACCCTAACTATACTTGGCAGACTCATTAATTTGGACGAGTAATTATACATAGTTTTCATTAAAGTAATAAAAACTTGGGGTGTAATAAACGACTTTTTTTTTTTTTAACCGAGCTCAACAAACAAATTATAATCTTATTATTACTAATTAGGAAAACAAGTTAAATGTTTCGTGGAATTTAACCAACTAAAACAATCGATAAAATTCTTAGAATCTAATTTCTAT
>NW_027106343.1:28580-31428 GCF_000696795.3 Halyomorpha halys | reverse complement strand
GAGACTAAAATGGATAAAAATTAAATCATTTATTTAAACAAAATTAACCAGTCTCGAGAAAGTGTTTAAGATAATAAATTGATCGTATATGTTTAAAAAAAAAATTGTTTTCTTTCTTTTTTATTATAGCATGTATATATATGTAGTGCATATATGTCCGATCCATGGATTGATAAGTATGCTGTGTATTGTAACAACCCAATGTATTTGGTTAAATAAACCATTTCTCTCATATATGTTTTTTATTTACTAATTCTTTCATTACTTAATTTTTAATAATTTTATTTTGTACATATATTTACTAACTAGATTTTCATATATATTTTATTATTTGTTCTTTTCCCTTAGTTAATTTTAATATTACTCTTCTCATACAGCCTTTGTCTTCTTATAATACTTAAACCATTCATGTCTGTAAACACTATTTATGTATGCATAATGTAAGTTATTTTATTATTTTTTACCCTTTCTGTATATCCTTTTATTCATTAGTTGCTAAGTTGTTTTTGTTCTTAGCCCAGATAAAGGCTAGAAATTATGGCCGAGACGTTGACACAAATAAATAAGTTTCTACTTGTGTTCTTCACTAACGACACCCAAAGCCATCTTCTCCTCATATTAAGATTAACTAAACTTTTACGATTATAAATTTCCTAAGATTCAAAATAACTTTTACTATAATAACCTGCAGTGCTGCATATTTAGGGATTTTTACCCGATTTTTGGGGATTTTTTTCCCAATTTTAGGTTATTTTTCTCCTTATGGGAAAATTAAAAGAGGTGACGGCCGTGCGGGTTGGGGCGTAGGTCCCAGAGCGCACGGTTCGGAACGTTGTGGGTTCGATTCTCACCTGAGGTCCTTCGACTAGTTAAATCATTAGGGACTTTTTCTATTACTAACAAGTTATTATTTTTTCTTGGATATAGAATTTTAGAACGTAGGACATATTTATTTTTGGGGCCGGGTCTGATACAATTTTAAATTTTTGGGCAAATATATAAGAACGATTTTTTCTTTTCTGTCATTATTAAGTACTATATATTAATCATGTATTACTATTACTTATTTCCCAACAACGTTGGGGCAGATTGTAATATTTATCAATAAAATAAATTATAATAGATTGATAAAATAATTTCATTTAAGAAAAAATAAAAGTACAAGATAATAATATTTAAAGTTTATATTAGCGTTTAATAATAAATTTTCATCGATTTAAAAAAAAAAAAAATTCATCATCATAGAAAAAAGGAGAGTAACACCAAACACAAACCCCAGACAAAATAACTTTATACAAAAAAGAAGTCCTTCCAAAAATGCAATCGACACAAATTAAAGTACAAAATAATAAACGTGTAATCACTGTTTAAGGTTTTCAATAACCTAAAGAGAAAAAATTAAATTAAATAGGAGAGGAAGGATTAATATTAAACTTAATATAATACCACATATTTAATTCCTTACTTAATCCTTTAATAGGCAATCGTCGTATTTGTTCCATTTTTAAAATTTTAAATAAATATTCATAATTCATTCGAGTATTCAGGTGGATTAAATACGGTCACTGCATATTAAAAGGTTAAGATATTTTGCCTTATCTGGATCTAGATCTGTATCTGTTAAACCTGAAAAAATGTTATTGAAAAAAAAATAGATCATACTTAGAGACACATCAAAACTATTAATATAAAGGCATTTATAGAATAGCTCTTTATATCTTATCCAAAAATGATAAAGATAATCTACATAAAACGATGATCGAGGCAAGATGTTTCTAAAATTACTTTTTTTTTGTAAAATATTTTATGTATATAGTTGACCGTTTAATTTAAAAGATGAAGAAGATGGTTAGGGTTGCGGTCAAAAGACAACCAAAAGATTGACAATGTCTTCTTGAACAGCCCTGATGAAGCCCTGCAACGTGGGGCGAAACGTCGGACAATAAATAGTTTAAAACTATTTTATTCTTTTTTAATCGCAATCCTAACCATCTTCTTCATATTATAAATATTTTATTGTTGATTTTTTTTTCGAAACTATTATTTATAGTCCATTATAAAAAAAAAAAAATTAGTTTTGGCTTTTGAACTAATTCATTAATTAGTTTTATTATGTTAACAGTAACATGTTTTTAAAAGTCTATTTATGTTAAATGATAAAAAAGTTATTTTTATGTGTAAAAATGAACAAAAAAAAATTATTTATGTTAATATGAAATTGATGAATGAACACAATCTTCCTTATTTAAATATATTAGTTTATTACACAGACAACTACGTTTCGGGGTTATCCCCCATCTTCAGGTTGCTAGAAAACAAATTCACAAATTTAACATATGCTTACAACATTAACCCTATATCACATTATTCATTAAACAATTCATAAATTATTTATCATGATTAACTTTTTTATATAATATATAATTAACTCCTTATTTGTAACTTCATGCTAATATTAAACATATTATTGTCAATAATCAAAACTTATTATTATAATCAACTATTACACATTTTTAAATCAAGGAGAACAATTACCTCCCTGAAGGTTATCTTTAAGTTTCTATCAAATTGCTATCATAGTTAAAGATAACCTTCAGGAAGGTAATTGTTCTTGATTTATAAATGTGTAATAGTTGATTATAATAAAAAGTTTTAATTATTGACAATAATATGTCTAATATACAGGGTTGATGTTGTAAGCATATGTTAAATTTGTGAATTTGTTTTCTAGCAACCTGAAGATGGGGGATAAGCCCGAAACGTTATTGTCTGTGAAATAAACTAATATATTTAAATAAGGAAGACTGTGTTCATACGTCAATTTCATTTTAGTTTCTAGAAAATCTTC
>NW_027106343.1:24634-28530 GCF_000696795.3 Halyomorpha halys | reverse complement strand
TATTACTATTACTTATTTCCCAACAACGTTGGGGCAGATTGTAATATTTATCAATAAAATAAATTATAATAGATTGATAAAATAATTTCATTTAAGAAAAAATAAAAGTACAAGATAATAATATTTAAAGTTTATATTAGCGTTTAATAATAAATTTTCATCGATTTAAAAAAAAAAAAAATTCATCATCATAGAAAAAAGGAGAGTAACACCAAACACAAACCCCAGACAAAATAACTTTATACAAAAAAGAAGTCCTTCCAAAAATGCAATCGACACAAATTAAAGTACAAAATAATAAACGTGTAATCACTGTTTAAGGTTTTCAATAACCTAAAGAGAAAAAATTAAATTAAATAGGAGAGGAAGGATTAATATTAAACTTAATATAATACCACATATTTAATTCCTTACTTAATCCTTTAATAGGCAATCGTCGTATTTGTTCCATTTTTAAAATTTTAAATAAATATTCATAATTCATTCGAGTATTCAGGTGGATTAAATACGGTCACTGCATATTAAAAGGTTAAGATATTTTGCCTTATCTGGATCTAGATCTGTATCTGTTAAACCTGAAAAAATGTTATTGAAAAAAAAATAGATCATACTTAGAGACACATCAAAACTATTAATATAAAGGCATTTATAGAATAGCTCTTTATATCTTATCCAAAAATGATAAAGATAATCTACATAAAACGATGATCGAGGCAAGATGTTTCTAAAATTACTTTTTTTTTGTAAAATATTTTATGTATATAGTTGACCGTTTAATTTAAAAGATGAAGAAGATGGTTAGGGTTGCGGTCAAAAGACAACCAAAAGATTGACAATGTCTTCTTGAACAGCCCTGATGAAGCCCTGCAACGTGGGGCGAAACGTCGGACAATAAATAGTTTAAAACTATTTTATTCTTTTTTAATCGCAATCCTAACCATCTTCTTCATATTATAAATATTTTATTGTTGATTTTTTTTTCGAAACTATTATTTATAGTCCATTATAAAAAAAAAAAAATTAGTTTTGGCTTTTGAACTAATTCATTAATTAGTTTTATTATGTTAACAGTAACATGTTTTTAAAAGTCTATTTATGTTAAATGATAAAAAAGTTATTTTTATGTGTAAAAATGAACAAAAAAAAATTATTTATGTTAATATGAAATTGATGAATGAACACAATCTTCCTTATTTAAATATATTAGTTTATTACACAGACAACTACGTTTCGGGGTTATCCCCCATCTTCAGGTTGCTAGAAAACAAATTCACAAATTTAACATATGCTTACAACATTAACCCTATATCACATTATTCATTAAACAATTCATAAATTATTTATCATGATTAACTTTTTTATATAATATATAATTAACTCCTTATTTGTAACTTCATGCTAATATTAAACATATTATTGTCAATAATCAAAACTTATTATTATAATCAACTATTACACATTTTTAAATCAAGGAGAACAATTACCTCCCTGAAGGTTATCTTTAAGTTTCTATCAAATTGCTATCATAGTTAAAGATAACCTTCAGGAAGGTAATTGTTCTTGATTTATAAATGTGTAATAGTTGATTATAATAAAAAGTTTTAATTATTGACAATAATATGTCTAATATACAGGGTTGATGTTGTAAGCATATGTTAAATTTGTGAATTTGTTTTCTAGCAACCTGAAGATGGGGGATAAGCCCGAAACGTTATTGTCTGTGAAATAAACTAATATATTTAAATAAGGAAGACTGTGTTCATACGTCAATTTCATTTTAGTTTCTAGAAAATCTTCCTGTAGAAGATCATTTATTTATGTTAATTTAAAAAAGAATAATAAATAAATTTGACTTACGAAAAAAAAAACAGTACCACAATCCCAGAAGTGTAGGAGGTGGTAGAGTTACTTAAATACTCGTAATACTTCGTAAGGAAGAATTATTCCTGGAATAAATTTTGTGCAAGAAAATTTTTTTTCCTTGATACTTACACCTTTTCTGGCCATTTCTGGCATACGTGGGGGATTATCTTCAGGTTGCCACCCTATTCTATAACCATGGGAGTTTTTATTACGTTGAATTGCTACATAATACTAGTCGAACCTGCACATAGTAGTAGGCAATGCAACTCCTTCGGCTAGAGACGACCCAAGGAGATGATTAATTCATGATCAGTCCCAACCTCCAGGTTTTTCCACCAATTAAGGGTAATTACTTTATAGAGACCGGGTGTGGCTCCCGAACCCCACAGCGTTGACTCAAGGCTACAGTAACAGAATAAATAATACCGAGAAAATTCGAAAAGGTTCAAAAACGATGATCAGGGCGAGATGTCTTTAAAATGCTGTGTTGATTTTTTTCGAAACTATTATTTATAGTCCATTAAAAAAAAAATTATCGTTCTACTCGTGAACTAAGTTATTATAATATTTTTGAGATCTATAGAAAGACCTATTTATATTATTTAGTAAAGAAAAAATGGATTCTGTGGATAAAGTGGACAACAAAAAAAATTGAGGGTAAATTTAAAAAAAATTTTTTAATCATGTAGATAAAAAACCTCAATTCTGCTTAAAAAAAAACAGGGGAGTAGGAGAGGGGTGTCAGTGATTATTTCTTGCACAAAGATTGTGCAATGAGATCATTTTTTCCGTTATCTCCTTCGTGGTCATTTCTAATGATGGAGGAGCGAAGAGTAAGGGGAGGTCAAGTTTTCATTAAATAAAACTGCAACGAAATAAAAATAAATTCTCTAGGCAGGATTGTTACTGGGACGCTACTGTTACGACGTTGCTAAATGCTACGATTCCACTCCCTAGGCTACAGAAGGCCCAAGGAACGACTTTATAGCGTACCAGGAGGGTTCCGGAACCCTACAGTGTTGACTCACTGCTACAGTAACAGAATGCATAATTATCTACCACAGCCGGGTTCGAAGTCCATTCTAATAAAGTATGAGGAAAACTCCAAAAGTGGGTACTTAAGTTTTTCAAAGCCTCCAAGAGGAGAGACCTTTCTAAACACAAAAGACTGCGTGACCTGAGAGTCCCTTGAAAATTATTCAAAATGATCTTTTTCAAAAATAAATAAATAAACTGCGGTTGTGGGTACTAAGGGCATTGCTAATACCGCCCTTCGAGGCTGGAGCACGTAGTCCTCAGCACATGGGAGGCATGGGTAGCGAACCTCATGTGCCCTCTTCATTCGATACCCACGTTAAATTTACGGCCCAATTGTTCTCAGTGGGTTTGTCCTTTTTCAAGCTCATAAGTATGTGATTTACAGTCTTTTATACCGGAGTCGTAAAGAGGTTTTAAAATGCCTTAAGAAATAAAGCCTGTTCCAATAATCACTTCTGGCTGTTGGAAATGTACAGGGGATGCGCAGGTCTTTAATGGGTACTAACGAGCAGGTCATTGGTTGGTACTTATGAAAAACTTAAGGTTATAAATAACATTAACTTATTTTTCAGTACAGTGTAATATCAGTAATTCGAACTCCAGTAATCCAAATATTTAAAAAAAAAAAATTCAACTTCGCGATATATAGGCAAGATTAATTAATCACAGTGAAAATCGAAATTGGAAATTTTTACAGTTTCCTTATCGGGTAATCTAATTCCTAAGAAAGTCTTCATAATATATGTTGTTGTAATTATAAATACATAATATTGTATTAAAAAAATGATTGAGTTGACATCTCACAACCCTGACGAAGCCCTGACGAAGTGGGGCGAAACGTTGTTTAATAATAAATAGTTTACTATTTTGATAGCTTTATTGAGCGCCACCCTATATTCTCCTACAATCAACTTCATAAGGTCAACTATCTCCTTCCTGTATTGTATAAATCATTTAATTCTTTAAAACTAATTTAATTATTAGTAGAAATATTT
>NW_027106343.1:21915-23324 GCF_000696795.3 Halyomorpha halys | reverse complement strand
TGAAACGTAGGAGTTTAAAGACAATAAAAAAGTGTTGAGACTATAAGGATATTATTTTTTAATTGTAGGCCAATATTTTTTTTTTAGCGATGAGGGTAATAACCATTTTTTTTTTTTTTTTGAACTTCTGATCAGTACTCCTTAAACTAAAATGTGGTATTATATTAAGCTAGTATATCATAAATAAAGGGCCATTTCAAAGGATAGGTTTTAGGTAAAAGGAGTTAAAAGAAAACAGTATAGAAAAAATTAAAACACAAGGGAAAAAAAAAAAAAACACAAGGGAAAAAAAAAAAATGTTAAAAAGTACAGAAACCTAACAAGAACCAACACCTGTAAGTGAATACACAAATTCAAAAACCAAATCCAGAAACATATAAATATATAGAGAAGAAATAACCAAATAAACCTGATACAATAAGACAAAGAACTACCAACAACAGAAGCATTCTGGTTAATCGTAATGTATTTCACGGCTACACTGCTACTGAAGAAGATTAGGCACATATAATAAGAACCACATTACCAATATAAAAACCTTTATTATATCAGTAATATATCTAGGAAACGTTTATTTACTTAATAATCGATATAAGTAACATATATATTACAATACATACAAATTATTATTATATCATACCGTAAAATAAAGTGAGATTATGACAGGTGGGGTGAGAATAGGCCAACAAGAAATTCAGCAAAACGATGCTTTCAGGTCTCTTGATATCAAAGCTAATATTGGATGATTAATGATAAGCTAATAGATACTGATTTTCTGAATTCCGTGTTGGCCTATTCTCACACAACCAGGCATAATCTAACTCCACTTTACACTACTTAAGTTAATTAGACAAATTCTATTAACAAAATATACATCTAAAAGCAAATTAATTTCAATAATTAAATAATTATTAATTTTTTAAAAATCTCTAAAAATTCAAAAAATATCATATTTTGCCAGATGAATAAACTAGTAAACTCGAAACATTGTGTTGAGTTATGACGACCATAAACATAACTCACAAAAGTAAATTCAGATAGTGTTAGATAAGCTAATATGAAATATAAAAATGAATAATAATATTTTTACAGAAGTAAAAAAGAGTTTATTCTTAAAAAATAAACATAATTTTTTTTTTTCAAATCGGAAATTTAAAATATTCCTGACAGTATCGTTACGTCGTTTTAATATTCATTTTATGACATTATTACAAAATTAAAGAACATACATATTTATCAATTATGCTAAACTATAGCATGAAAAAAGTACATGATATCCTTATGGATGGAAATGATTGTTTAATTAGAATATATTTGTATTTGTACTACAAATGTTTTTAACTATTTGTCAAATCTTATCGGAGCCCAGGGTACATTTTGTTTAAGTAATGTAAGCAAAACTTACTTTA
>NW_027106343.1:14093-16007 GCF_000696795.3 Halyomorpha halys | reverse complement strand
AAATAATCATAATAATAATCCAGGATGATGTTTAATTTTTTTTTCTACATCACCTTTATTAATTTTTTAATGAGTTCCATTTCACTAATAACTTATAAGTGATCAGACCTCTTATAAGACCTCGTTGTAGTAACATCAAAAATACATATACATTATGAAATGGAGTCTAATATAGAAGAATCACACATAATAAATAAAAGCAGTAATGCGCTGAGAATTATAGAAGACTGTCAAATCAAAATATACAATTTATGCCAACACGTAAACACCGAGCAACATAATAAGTAAGGAGCATTATATACATAATGGGAGAAAATACAAAATAAAAAAAGTCAACCAAAGTACTAAAAACAAGGCTAAAATAGAAAAAAAAAAAGGAAAATTAAAACATGCAGAAAATAAAAGAAAAAAAGTATTAATTAAATAAGCAACATGCACATCATAAAAGTAATCAACCATGCTTGTAACTACACTCAAATTCTCAAATCGAATCAAATTCAAGGGACCACCAAACTCCACATATGTAAATGTGTAAAACATAATAATAATAAAATATATACATAAAATTTATTCCCATTAAAAAGTAACAATTTAGCCTAATCCATGAAAATTAAAATTTTAATATTGTAAAGATGGAACCGAGTGGCGTTCAATAAAAGTAGAAAATATTTTTAAATTATTTAAATAGATTAATTATTTGTTATTGGAAGATTATTGATTGACTGTGTGTATAGATGAATGGAATATGGTCCGGGTGCGGTAAAAAAAAAACTCAAATAGTAGATAATTATACTATTTTATTTTTATTATAATTATTTTCGTTATTGTGGCATAACTACCGTCCCCACTCCTCCCAATACCAACAGTCACTTTGTTTTTGACTGCCGTCAAAACAGGTATACATTCTGTCTCATCATTTGATTTGTATTTTTTTTTTCTTTTTTCATCTCTCTATTTGTACTTTCTTTAATATTTCTTCTCTTATCTATCTGTTACTATTACCCTTTTCATTTACTATATACAACCTTTAATTTTTCTTATTATATCTTACGTTTTTACATTTTATACCCCTGTTATTTTACACTTATGTTTTTTTCTTTTTTTCCTTTTTGTAACTATAGTGTTTGTATCTTTTTTAGCCCTGACGAAGCCCTGCAACGTGGGGCGAAACGTTGGCTCAATAAAATAGTATAATTCCACTATTTGAGTTTTTTTTACCGCACCCGGACCATATTCCATTCAATTATTTTTTATGTATGATTGTTTGAGAGTGGTTTAGTTTATTATCAAATTAACACAATTTCGATCTTTTTTTCATCTCAACTTTTATTTTTTTAAATTTTCAGCCCTCAGGCAATTCTCAAGGATACAACCTACAAAATTTTTTTTTTGTTTTTATATAACAATTACATTATTTACTTCAACTACACACTGATTTCTTTGGCCATACCTTCAATATTGATGTCAAAAATTTTTTTGTAGGTTGTATCCTGAGGGCCGAAACGTTGGAGAATTTTAAACAATAAAAGTTGAGAGAAAAAAAAATTAATGTTAACCCTACGTTCCGCCCCACTTCGCAGGGTTTTGTCAGGGCTAAGTTTAAACAAGATACAAACATTGTAAGATGTGACAAGAAAATTAAAAACTAATTAATAATAGATACAGCCATTTGTGGTAGTAAAAAATTAGTTAATAGTAACTAATGTTTCCACATTACTATCACATACTGCTATTATCTATAATTAATTAGTTAGTTTCCATTTCATCTATATTTATAATTCAAGTATATAATAGAATAAGAAATTATTTATTGGTTAACAATAAATAGTTTTCTTATACTATATTTATGGCCTTATTGACCGTCACGCGGACTATCTTCCTACAATCTACTTCAGACGGTGAACTATCTTCTTC
>NW_027106343.1:2552-13032 GCF_000696795.3 Halyomorpha halys | reverse complement strand
CAATCATTAATCTACGGTCAACTATCTACACCTCATTCTTAATTATTTTAAATTATGAAGAAGCTGGTCGGGGTTGCTGTCAAAAGGTCAAAAGTTGGGCGAAACGTCCGAAAATAAATAGTTGTTAATTATTTTTGTACCTCTTTTGACCGCAACCACAGACCTTCTTCATAATTTGAAATTATACGGTCGACTATTTATATATATATAATTTTTTTTTCTGAATTAAGATAAAAACGAGAATAATACAGTAAATTGTTATTTAAAAATAGTACAAGAGCTCAATAGAAGAAAAAAAAAGGTAATTTCACCCCCATTTTTCAATACTTTAATTAGAACTATGTATAGTTACTAGTCTAAATTGATGAGTCTGCCAAGTATAGGTGGGGGGGAATAAAAAATGACGGCTATAAAAACGTTAAAAAAAAAACGAATTGTTCATTTGGAGCTCCATATCTTTTTAACTACTAACAATACTAGAAAACCTAAGAGAACATTATTTAAAGAAGAGTAAATTTGCTAAAATATGAGCCCTAATAGAGCTATTTACGTTCAATATTTCTTGAGATATAGATTTTTGAAAAGTAACATTCCATGAAAAATCAGTAATCAGTGAATTTATTTTGGGAAATCTGACAAACATACAGATATCCATTAGCATTCTAATTAAAGCTAATTTAATGTACTATAAAGTAGTATATCTTCTATGTGGTAGTAGTTTTTATGATATTTGCTAATGAAATATTGTCTGAACAACTAGATATCAATATATTTTATCGAATATCATGAAAACTACTACTCCTTCGAAGATAAACATTATAAACTACTTTATGACACACTGAACTGGCTTTAATTCGAATTAATTGACATCTGTACGTCGAATGGTTCCTGATAGGGATGCGACATCGATGTCGATGTTTTGAGTAAAACATCGATGTTTTACATTCGACGTTTCACATTCGTCCCTATTTATCATTTTTTTTTTTTATTGTAAAAGTAACTAAATGAAAACAAAGAATTTACAGTATAAATAGATTCCTATCAACAATGTGGTGGGATAAAAAAGTACCTCCAACCTTCACGCAAACGACGTGATAAAGATAAATTACGACTAGAAAGACATCAATGTTCGATCTATGCTCAATATTAAAATATCATTGCATACAAATCTTTGCCAAAAATACATCGATGTTTTTGAACAACAGCATTCTTCGGCCAGTCAAAAGAGGTTTTTGAAACAATGAATCCGACATCGACTACAAAAAACATCGATGTATTTTTTATAGTGTATTGTAAACCAAGATATATTAAAACATCGATGTTTTTTGTATTCGATATTCTATTCTTTGATTGAAAAAGCACTTCTGACTGGCCGGATGAGCATGCGTAGCCGTTGTAATAGACCTTATGTAACTGAAATGGTTGTTCAAAAACTTCAATGTTTTTAGTAGTCGATTTCTGAATGTTTCTTTCAAAAACAATTTCTGACAGGCCGTATAATGCGTGCTCGTTGAGACAGACCTTATGTTTCTGAAATAATTGTTCAAAAACATCGATGTATTTTGGGTAATGTATTGTAAGCAACGATATTTTATAAAATCGATGTTTTTTGTATTCGATATCATATTCTTTTATTGAAAAAGCACTTCTGACTGCCCGGAGCATGCGTAGCCGTTGGAATAGACCTTAGGTTGTTGAAATGGTTTTAAAAAAAACATCGATGTTTTTTTGTTGATGTCGCATCTCTAGTTCCTGAGATATAGATTTCCTAAAATAAGTTCACTTACTTTTTGTCAGTGCATTTTTTTATGAAATGTTGCTTTTTGAAAACTCATATTTTAGTAAATTTACTCTACGTTAAATGATTTTCTATTAGTTAGAGTTGTAGGTAGTTTTAACAATATAGAGTAATTTTTATGCCCTCTAACTATACTTGGAAGACTCATCAATATTGATTAGTAATTATACATAGTTTTTATTATAGTAATCAAAAATTGGGGTGAAATAACTGAGTTTTTTTCTTATCTTGGGCTCTTGTACTAATCTGTGGTGATTAATAAATGACTAACTCAGAAATCGGGTAATTTTTAAATATAGAATCTCTAATAGTTGTACAAAATTTGAAAAAAGTATTCGATATAATAATATATTTGTATTTGTGAATGAATTTTTTTCTTTATACATTTTAATAATATTACAGATCAATTTTAAATAAATAAAATAATATTTAAACTTTAAGGTGGCCCCTTGTAAGGTGGGTGGGGTGCGTGTACCTGAATGGTATCGCTTCTCGTTGTGCGTGAGCCGGCGGTGTGGCCTCCGGGCCCTAGTGCCCTGCCTCCCCTGCACAGCGCTAGTGTTCCCTGTCCCAACATCATCATCATCAACCAATGCCAGCTCAGAAATATCAGTAATTGTTACAAAGTCACATTTAAAAATATCTTTTTCAAATTTACTCCATTTACCCATCTAAGAGTAAAAATGGACGTTTTCAGATTCAAGAAATTAGTGAGAGGTGCACATCTCAAAACTTTTAATTGAAATTAATTAAAGATATATTTTTATATTATTCTCAGTGTCAATACTTTCCCATAATAATTTTCCAAATGAATCTTTCAGTAGACAGATAGACTAATTGCAAAATTTTAACTTTTGTTTTTTTGCAAATAAATGAAAGACATATAAAATTTTACTGAAATTTACATTCTGCTCTTAACCATTCATTACATGCCAAATTATTATAGAAAAACTAAATATTCAATAAATTTTTTTAAATTTATTTATTGCTATTTACAACTGTACATTATAATACATTTAGTAAATTTGATCTCAGTTAAATTGGAATGTTACAGGCGTGTAGAGAAACTACCTTTTGGTAGCACTCTAATGACGTTTTACATTAGCAGCTCTCGTGGTCATCTTCTTTTCAGGCGCCTTGGAGGATTGTCAGGAATGGGAGAGGATGGAAGGTTAGAAACTGGCGGGTTCGTTTGTAATGGAAGGAATGATATCTGGTTCGGGCTAGATCGGTTACATGTAGAACATTAAGGTCTTTATGTACGATTTTATTTGTGACAGAGTAAGGAGCATTGAGGATTTTACGAAGGATTTCGGATTGCAATGATTGCATACGAGAGGTATTCAAAGGTTTAGTGGAGCCCCAAAGCTCAACCCCGTATGTCCAAATTAGCTTTATTATAGTCATGTAGATCAGTCTTTTGTAATGTGTTGGAAGTTTAGACCGTTTGTCCAGTAAGTGCTGTAAAAGTAGAAATCGACGTGCAGTTTCCTGTCTTTTCAGTCTTGTGTGAGGATTCCAGGTTAGACGTTTGTCCAGATGTCGTCCAAGGTAGCGGATCTGTTCGACAGGGGATCAACAGCATTAAAGAAGACGGTAGGTTTAGGACAAAGGGTAAAGGTGATTTGATGGGATTTGTTTTAATCCTCCAATTACGACACCATTCTTCGAGGGCTGTGATATGGATTCCACAAAACAAAAAATAACTATGATATAAAGACGACTGAATGTATAAATAAATTGCTGTGAAGTCTGGGGAGCGACATGCTTTACGAAAAGGAAAAAATTAAAATCTTTTCAAAACAAAGTCGTAAGAATTGCAGTGGATGATCCTTGGTTCCTTGTAAGAAACAGCCAAAAAGAGTCTTAGCAGAAACCAAGACCATATTCTTCTACAATAGATCACATATTGCTAATCATTTTAAATCACATAATTTTAAATTTTCTTTAACATATTAGGAAGTAAAATACTGAAGATTCCGACGAATAAAATTGTCTTGGGCGGCCTGTTGAGACTTATCTTTAGTCGTCCTGTACAGAAAATATTCAATTTCAGAAATGAGAGATATTCTGATAGAAATCTTGAGTAATGTCCGAATTTCATCAAGAGTTTACAACCCTCTGAGATATCTCCCAGTAAGAAAGCAAATGAAATTTCCCCCTGACGCCAGGACCAGTTAGCAATTTTATTAAGATTGCCAGGAAGGAGTCACGCTTTATCTCAAGCGATAACAAAGGGACAGCTCTGGCGAAAAATTCCTCTGCAGAACAGAAGGGGGGGCGAAGGGGGCTTAATAACATTAATAAATGTTAAAATAACATATATATGTATATATAGTTGACCGGAAAAATTGATATACAACAAGATGGTCAGGGTTGCGGTCAAAAGAGAAAAAAAAAATAGTATACAACTATTTATTTTCCAACGTTTCGCCCCACTTTGCAGGGCTTCATCAGGGCTAAAAAGATACAAAAAAAAAACAAAAAAAAACTGAGAATGTACAACAATAAGATACAATTAGGCAATTTAAACTAGGATAAATATTATGTAAAAATAAAATGATAAGAAATTACATATAAATAAAAGGACATAAAATAGTATCAGTATAAAATAAACTTGGATAAACAATGATAAGAATAAAAATAAGTAACAATGGCAAGAGTAATTTAAAAAAAAAAAATAAGTAAAATAAAAAATTAAAAAGACGTTTATTTAATCTCTACTTTTATTTTTTTTATTTTACGTATTTAAAATTTTTTTTTTTACACTTGCCATTGTTACTTATTTTTATTCTTATCATTGTTTATTCAAGTTTATTTTATACTGATACTATTTTATGTCTTCCTTCGTTTTATTTATATGTAATTTCTTATCACTTTTTATTTTTACATAATATTTATCCTAGCTTAAATTCCCTAAATCCTTTTCGGTATTCAGTACATTATTAATAATGAATTCTAAATAATTTAAGGTGATAGAGAATCTTCTCGTTTTATACCCGACCGAACCTCGAACTTCTCAGGATAATTAATAGTTCGAAAGACTTTCTTTTATAATTTAACTTTCAAGTGCCTACTACTGGTGCAAAATCTATTTTTTTTTTTTTTTTTTTTCATTCCCTTAAAGTACATATACGGTTCCTTCCATGCAAGGAGATATTAATATAGTGAAGCTACAAAAATCCTAGAGGACCCGCGGAGAAGATGCACGGAGGACAAAGACTTGTACGAGGAGCCAATATGCACTGGAGGTAATAGGGACGGCAGGACAATAGGGTTAGTACTCTAGACAAAGCGCCTCCTTCGGCAGTAAAGAATATTGTCCTTTAACCGCTCCTTTGAATATCTTCCATGAAAATGAGCACGTACGGGAGCCCGTCCTTGGAGCTGTTTACCAGAAGAATGGTTTGGGGACATTCGGCAGTAAGGGCGAATGGACACTCAACTCGCAACTAGGATAAAACTTAGGACAGCGTGAGTCTGCATATGAATCACTTAATAAGTATTCCAAGAGCCCAAGAGGAGAAAAAATTTTATATATGTATATATAGTTGACCGTAAAAATTGATATATAAGAAGATGGTCAGGGTTGCGGTCAAAAGAGAAACAAAAATAGTTTACAACTATTTATTTTCCAACGTTTCGCCCCACTTTGCAGGGCTTCATCAGGGCTAATTAGGTACAAAATGATATAATGATAAGATACAATTGATAGGAATAAAAATACAAAGATAAGATACAATGAAAACAATACAATGAACTTGTTTTTTATTCTTTTCATTGTATCTTATCTTTGTATTTTTATTCCTATCATTGTATCTTATCATAGTATCATTTTGTATCTTTTTAGCCCTGATGAAGCCCTGCAAAGTGGGGCGAAACGTCGGAAAATAAATAGTTGTAAACTAGTTTTGTTTCACTTTTGACCGTAACCCTGACCATCTTCTTATATAGAAATAATTTTATTTTATCCCAATTTTGTATTACTTCAATGAAAACTATGTATAATTACTAGTCAAAATTGATGAGTCTGCCAAGTATAGGTAGGGAGGATACCAAATGCCACCTGCTTCAAAACCTTAAAAAAAAATTAACTTTTCATTCAGAGCTCTATATTATTAAAATTATCAAAACATTAATATTTTCTAAAATATAGACTCTAATAGATCTATTAACGTTCAATAATACCCGAAATATAGCTTTTTAAAAAGGAACATTTCATAAAAAGTGCACTGTAAAATCAGAAGTTAGTGAATTCATTTTGAGAAATATATATCTCAGGAACTATATGAAGAATAGATGTCTACTAGCACTCAAATTAAAGCCAGTTAAATTTACTATAAAATAGTTTATATCGTTTATCTTTGTAGAAATAGTAGTTTTTATGATATCTGACAAAATAAAGTCACAAAATGTTAATTTCTAGTTGTTCAGATACAATGTTTGATTTTTGAAAAAATATATCTGTAGATCCATAAGACGCACATATGTCTGCCAACACTCAAAATAAAGGAAATTTAACTAACTATAAAGTAGTTTATGACACTTATCTTCGTAGGGGTAGTAGTATCTATGATATTTGCTTATGAAATAAGTTTGGCAAATGAAAATTTTTCCGAACTACTATAAATCTATTTATTTTATCGAATATCATGAAAACAACTACACCTACGAAGATAAACATCATGAACTACTTTATAGCTCATTAAATTAGCTTTAATTTGACTGCTAATAGACATCTGTACGTCAAGTGGTTTTTGAGATATAGAGTTTTCAAATTAAATTCACTAACTAATGATCTTTCAATACATTCTGTACATTTTTATGAAATTTGCTTTTTAGAAAGCTGTATCTCGAGAACTATTGAATGTAAATAGCTCTATTAGGACTAAAATTTTAGCAAATTTACTCTACTTTAAATGATATGTTTTTAGAATTTCTATTGTTGTTGATAGTTTTAAAGATTATAGAGCTCCGAAAGAAAAAGTTTTTTAAAAAATATTTTGAAACAGCCGCCATTTTTTATTCCTCTTACCTATGCTTGGTAGACTCCTCAATTTTTACTAGTAATTACACGAAGTTTTCATTAAAGTAATAAAAAATTGAGGTGAAATAACTGACTTTTTTTCTACTGCGCTTTTCAATCCAGTGCCTTTTCAATATAAGCTGCCTGTAATTAATTATTATTCCTTTTTAATAAATTTCACAATAACGTTTACTGTATAATTTTTATTTTTAAAACTAATGGATAACTGTTACGAAATAATTTTTATGAAAAATATTACTAGCTACAAATTAATAAACAGCTATGAATAAAAACACCTCGCATTGAATGATGGATTCGCTTGAGATAATAATCGATTCCACTCGTTAATTGCAAAACAGCATTAAACCAGCATGTAAGATCGATTCGAGAAATCGAATCGGGCCGCACTCGATTAGCGAACACCTTGAACAATATAATTTAATCTAGCACACCGAATCAAATAGCGGCTTGCACAATACTAGACTAGGCTCGAGAGCTGTTTCTTTATCGATACTCTGCACAATCGATAGGTTGTTTAGCTCAAAGTCTTTCATAACAGCTGAATATAAATCTGATTAAATTAGAGAAATATCTATAATCGATACTTGGCTACTATATTTTGTTGGTTATAAAAATTAAATTTGTATAGCTACAACCCAAGAAGGATTGGAGGTGCAGTAGTTGGTAAGGAATTAATGTCCACTAGACCAACCGTTGTTCAAGGATGTGTTTTTGTTATGATCACGCTCGACCGCCAGATTTTTACCCAATTAATGGTACCCCCTTAATGAGATTGGGTGGACTTCCGAACCCACAGGGGTGACTCACGGCTACTGTGAAACAGAAAATAATTATCTGCCACAGCCGGATTCGAATCCTTGGAGTTAGTAGCTTTGTGCCATACTACACAGATACCTACCCCTACTAATAATCGTAAAATCTAAATATTAAAAAATCACTAAAAGTAATAATTAATTTTTTATATTAGACGACTACATAGCTATAGAAAAGTTTCATCTAAAAATGTTTTGTAATTTAGGAGTATAAGAGATCTTCACAGACAATATTTTTTAAAATAGATTGTATCACATAACGGACCATAAAATTAGGTGATACTTCGAAAAAAAAAAAAACTTTTTTGTAATGTTTTTATCTCTTATTTTGTTTTCTTTCACACCTTTCTAATGATTTTAATTTTTGACATATATGTTCTAGCCTTGTTTTCTTTCTTTTTTGTCTTCTTTTATATATTTTTTCTTACTGTTTTTTTTAAATACACACGCCTGTTGAACAGATTCGATACTTAGGACTTCCATCTTGACAAGAGACTTACATGGAATCCACACACAAGACTGAAACGACAAGTAACTGCTCGTAGATTCCGATTGCTACACCTACTTGACAAACGCTCTAAACTTCCCATTCACTACAAAAAATTAGTATACACTACGATAATCAGACCAATTTGGAAACACGGAATTGAGCTCTGGGGCTCTACCAAACCATCAATTTCCTCCCACATCCAATCCTTACAATCCAAAATCCTACGTAAAATCCTTGATGCACACTTATTACGTTACAAATAAACTCATCCACAAAGACCTTAACATCCCATCCTTTGCAGATTTGATCCAAAACAGGTACGCGTCTTATCATTCTAAACTCCTTACCCATCCTGACCCATTAATTCTTAATCTCTCTTCCTTAACAAACCCTGATAATCCTCCGAGGCGTCTGAAAAGAAGATGGCCACGAGACCTTCTAATTTAAATTAATGCTTTAAGTTCCACCAATGGGTGGTTCCTTCCCAAGATTTTCAAGTGTATATGAAACATACAACATATTTACTTATTTTATGTATTATTTGTACAGTTGTAAATCACATAAAATAAATAAATAAAAAAAAATGTTTAAATAATTTTTTCTTGTTATATTGTTTTATATTTATTGCAACATGGTTGTTATCATGTTTGTATACAGCTCTGAAGAAGGACTGAAATCCAGGCCGAAACGTTTGCATGATAAAGTAAACACCCTTTAAAATCGTCTTTACTCGTGAGAGCGCACCACCGCCCATCTTTTCATCATATTAAATAAATAATATATAAATTATTAAATATAAAATTAATATCTGATATTTCTGAGCTGGAATATGAATACAGAAAGACAAGTAAATTACAGGCCATAATTCCTTTGGTTAAAACATTAAATTAGAATACAACATTAAATATTGAGAAAATGTGTTAGAAAAGCTAGAAGATAGTGTGTATAAGACAATGCAGTAAATTGTTAAAATTAGACAGAAATAGAAATGGAAGAGGAATATATATTGGATGGGGATATATTGTAGTATATATTTTGTAATATTTATAACCATTTATATAATATGATCATATATTATAAACCATAATTACCAAGCTAAGCAATAATGATAAAATGAAAATCATGGTTCAAACCGATATGCACGCTATACGATTCATACCATCCTTCACCTAAAATAGCTCTTGTCATATTTAGCACCACAGGGCTCAAATAAACATTAAAAAATTATCATTTTTTAAAATTGAGCTGTATGGTTCAGGATTCGAAATTCCTGTTTTCGTAAGACAAAAATAAATGCAATAACAAACTTATTGATGCACCCCAAAAAAGACCAAAAATAATGAATATTCATAGAATTTACATGCGTGCATTTTATATCAAACTTAATATGTAAACATATCATTAACATGAATTGACAGTACATTAACATCAAAGTTGGAAGACTGTTATAAACATATGAAGAGAAAAAAAAACTATTATTTATTTTATACAGTCGTTCTAGGAAAATTATTGAAAATGAAAATTAGTACCGGCCAGGAATACAGACATAGTAAGGAAGTATTGTTACTAGATCAACGGTTGTTAAAGGAGGTGATTTCGAGATCATAAGATTTTTTCCCAATTAGGGGTACCTAATGAGGCTGGTTGAAATGAAATATTACTATCTACAATAAACATTTGAAATATCTTTGCTAATGTACAATTCTATATATTATATTATTTATAAATATTATATACTTATATAAAAAAAATAAATTTGAAACTTTAAGATATTTTGTTGTATTTATAACTCTGCAAGAAACGCTTCCTTAAAGAAATCTGTATTGATCCCAACTTTCCAAGAACGACTATACAGCAGTTTAATAAAGTACTTTTTCCTGGTTTTGACAGTTACATATAATGCTTTAATTTAGATATATAAATATATATATAAAGCATATTCGATATATTCAGAGAACAAAGGAATAGTTTAATTCTCAATAGGATTAGACACATTGAATCAGATATGAATAATTTCATTAGTAAGATTACTCAGTAGGGACAAGCTATGGCATACGACATAAACAGGACATGGTTACATATACTATTCACATATGAAGGATATATTGGATACATAAACATCATCATCAAAGTACATACCTTGGGCCTGCTTAGGGACGTAAGGAGCAAGAAGTCTTCCACGCTTCTTCTCATATCCTTTTTGGGTAATATCACCTGTTAACAAAATTTAATTATTATAATACAATTTAAAAAAAAAAATTTATTTATTGCTATTTACAACTGTACATTATAATACATTTAGTAAATCTGATCTAAGTTAAATTGGAGTGTTA
>NW_027106343.1:0-1027 GCF_000696795.3 Halyomorpha halys | reverse complement strand
CAAAACCATATTTATTTATTTTATGCCGACGTTTCGACCTGAGTTTCAGGTCTTCATCAGGGGTTGTGGCGTAGAGGGAAGATTGGTAACGAATAAATTCATTCAAAGTAAATCAAAATCTACGAGCAGTTTCTTGTCGTTTCAGTCTTGTGTGTGGATTCTAAGTCTCTTAATAATAATTTAAAAATTAAAGTAATGACTAGAAATATATGTAACTAATGTAATAAGTAAGTAAGACAAAGAAGTAATCAGAAAATACAATAATAACATATCTGAACAAAACAAATAAAGTGGATAAAGAAGAATAAGAAAAGAATAGAGAAGTAGAAGTGGGCAACGGAAAGTTAAGAAAAAAGAGAAAAGACAATACACTGCTATTTTTGTTCTTAGCCCTGATGAAGGCTTGAAATTCTGGCCGAAACGTCGGCACTAATAAGTAGGATTTTTTTAAACTTATTTGTGTTATTCTCTGACTGCACCCCAACTATCTTTTCCTCATTATATAGGGAGCTCATTAATTGAAAGAACTTTACCACTGTATAAGAAACTGAATCCTGTATCTTCCTGAAGGAGTAGAGTTAAAATTGGTGAAAAATATTTTTTTTTTCCACACTACTAGTTGCTTGAATCCTTGCTCCTGTTTCAGCACGTCAGGTTTCGTTAAGGAATTGGAACCTGAAGTTCTTTATAAAAAGCACGCCTTCGGTGGTCCTACCAGTTTAATTTTTTTCCCCTTTTCATTCTGGTATTATATCTCTTCCCATCGTTCCTGTCACCTTGGAGGATTATCCTGAGGAAGTTTCGGATGTCGCCTAAGACACAGATCCTTGATATCCTACCTCCTTCCTTAATTTGTAAGCTATTCTGATTAAGTGGAACTCCTTTCCGCTTGAGTGTAATATTTTTTTATTATAGTATTACAAAAAAACGTGAGTAGGGGTAAAAGGCCGGTTCTGGCGCAGTAAATGAGCAGTTTTGGACTTTGGACCTTAGCCTCGAACCAGCCTTAACCACTTGTCCTTGGACT
>NW_027106342.1:657553-663749 GCF_000696795.3 Halyomorpha halys | reverse complement strand
AACAATTTTTCAATAACCATTTCTATTCTATTTATTATGTAGCATTATTTACTTTTATAATTATAAACACTTTGACTAAATTAAATTCTACATTATATAAAAACCACATTATAATTAAAACGCTAATTTATCTATAATATCCATATAGTGTGTGCCTAATGTTTTTGTGTCAGTTTTATAATTGATTGCTTTGTCAATGTTTTTTGTAATGTGTATTTATTTTTTTATATTAGGCTCAGCAACTTTATATACATTAAAAAAAAATTATTTTTCATAACTTGATTTATAAAATTTGCTCTACGAATTGAACACTGAGGCTTCATCGACTTATTTACAGTTTTTATTTCATCCTCTACCGCCCTTTTTTCTTCGACGCTTGACTTTAGCCCCCTTTGTTAAAGAACTGTCTTCTTAGAAATCTTTCTTTAATTTTTTTTATTGAATATTGTCGGAGTTGATATGGACTACAAACTAAAATCAATATCAAACGGATTTTTGTGGTTGGCAGTCACTGGAACTATGCCAGCCACATTTATTACTACGAAAAGGATAATAATATTGCTTTTATTAAAAAAAAAAGTGATCAAAACAATGAAGCCGATATAAAATATCATACAGAAATTTGAGTAGTTAGATCATTGTAGAAAGTCTCAGATCTTGTTAATGCAGCTATTTTAAAAATCTAATTTAAGAAAAAATGGTGGGGTACACGTAAAAAAAAAAATTACTGCGAATTTAGGTGCTATTTTTGGCGGTGAAATTAATTATCATTTCCACCAACTTCTAGTACTATTTTTTTCGATAACCAACTTAAAAAACAAAAAACTGCTTGTTATATAGAAGATGGTTCCATTACTGCTGAACTAAATACTCTCCAAATGATTTCAGATTAAATATACTAAACACAGGCGTTGATAACCACTGGGTTTTATGCCGAGATAAACCAAATCAATCATATTTTGTAAACAGATCGTAAATTACTTTTGCCTTACTTAAACATAACACTGCACAAAATAGAGAAAGGCATTGTGGTTGACTCGTGGTTACATTCCGTTACAAAGTACCCTGACTATGCGTTTGATAGAACCTTTGTACAACATCGAAATTGAATTATAAATAGCCATCTCTTTCAATATATAGTTATAAAATAAGGTTTCTGTTAATATTGGATTTTTATACTGATACTATTGATTAATTAAGTTTTTGAATTATTTTCGCATTGAATTTTGGAAAAGAAATTAATATGGAAGAAATGTAAGAGTTTCTAGCCGTTAATTGTCATTACTAGCTTGGGCTGGACTGATGTGAGTATGTAAATTAGAGGCTGGGAGTGTTTGCTCAAATGTCTTGGATAAATTATGCGCTCTATTACGGTCCGAGGTTGGCTTCTGTGCGCCCTATAATAGCTATGTCTCTCTAATGAATAGTGGCGTATCTTCAACATTATATACACCATTCGTATGATGTGTATCAGTGTAAAATATCTAAATGTTTTAAAAATGAAGAAAATTACATTTAGGGAAAATTATGTTTTTTTAATATAGCAGAGTTATGAAATATTTTTTCAACGGACCGATAGGTCAAATTGGACCTTCCAATTAACGTCATTGGACCAATTGTGGTTAATTTTATTTTATTCATTTTAGTGGGTCTTACACGTTCATTATAACAGTTAAATTTGTTTTTTAGGATTAATAATATTGGACTCATTATTGTGCAAAAAAGACGCCCCTAACAATATGAAATGTTGATAATTACTGAATTGTTTAATTATCGAAAACAATTCATTTAACAAAATATACCTAATAAATATATAATTTAAGAAAATTATAAGAATTTTTAAAGGATTTCTTTGAATTTTATTCATCAATATAAGTGTTAAATTGCCTAAGAAAAAAAAAAATTCAATTTCTCAATGAAATATTTGAAAAATAGTATTCAACTTGAGTTAATATAATTAATTCTTTAAAGATGAAGATACCATAAATCCGGAATTTAAGCACGAAAGAGGGGATTGAGTACTAATTTTATAAACTTACAAAGAGATTGACCGTCTTTTCAGTATATTTCACAAACTCCATACTAATTTGATAGACATTTAAAACAAATATAAAAATATTGAGACACATTTAGTCTATTATGATGATTTTGGCAATTCCAATGGATCTTTTATTGTAGAGAGCTGCAAAAGTAGCATGTGAATCCCGAAAGACACTTCGAAACGTGATGACCGGAGAAACGCTGGATTTGCTGGAAAACAAGAAAACTCCACCCATCCACATATCGCAAGGAGTGTCAGAATTAGTCTGCATGGTAAGTTTATGAGACAGCTTGCAGGTCATTAATATCCACCTTATTAACGCGATCACATCATCGACGTTGGGAAAGTTGCTACCTGCATGGGCTTGTTTGAAGTGCTGGATAATTGCTCGATTGCTCGGAGAGCCAACATGGACAGAAACACATCTGATTAATCAGGGGGGGGCAATCCACGGTATGTTTCGATGCTTTCCCCCACCTGAGCTAAGGATGAGAAATATTACGCGCGTTTACTACCAAACGTGGGGCATTAATGACTTAAGACCCTTTGCAAGGAATGCAAAAACACGCAGGTAATCATACTCTCGCATTATAGCGTACTATACCGATTGATAGGAGCTTGCATCAAAAAAGAAATACCGCAAGGAGCGAAGCTGGCTCACCAATAAGGGCATTTTTTAAATAAAGCATCTTATATACAGGCACTAGGATTGATTTGACGAGAAGGAGGGATTCAAACGTTTCCCGAAAGTGCACCCAGGCTGAAAGATCGCTGTCGAAAATGTGGATCAGACCTTCTAGATAGGGGAACTGTGTTGTACCTTGAGCTTGTGGGACAGTATCTCAACCTGACGCAGCTCGCTTCGGATACAATTTTATCCCGTCTCCCAATCATGCGGTATCGCGAAAGTCCTCCTGATACGCATACAAGAAATCTAATTCGTCCCATATTATTTTATAATTCCGACCAAAGCTCTGCAATCATCATAATCGAATTCTAAATGGATGAGAGGATCTTCATCTACAATCGTCATGTCACAGAGTGAACATAGGATGAGGCCGCTTGACCGAGCTTACACTTGAGAGATCGTATCCTATCGAGATCTGTGACTGGTTGGACATCTTTCCCTATTTTGAAAATATCGAAAACAATTTGCTAGAGAAAGTGACGATAAACGAATAATGTATATATAAATTAATAAAGATAAAATACGTGATTTAAAATATGAATGTACATGGATATATGAAAAACGTGAACAATTTTGAATCAGAGTTTTCAATGGAAATACCCGTTTTATGATTCCCTGAGTCTGATCAACCAATTTTCGAATAAATGGTTTCTGTGTGTCTATTCAATCTAGTTTATGAAAGAGAACAGATACACAACTTTTATGTTGTGCTGCCATGACCCGAGAGAAAAAAAACATATGTAGTAGAAAAACCTCTGTGAGTTAATCTTTTTATATTGGAAGAAGACCTAAGTATGTCTTATTTTGTCTTGTTTATGTTAAATGTATCGTACTAACATTAATAAGAATAAATAAGTAAATCCTTAGGTTTCATTAAAACTATTTAAATCCACTGAGGGGAAGTATCAGAACAGGAGGCCGATGCAGATAACCCAGCTATACACAAATCTAGAAAATATTTTGTTATGTTTACTTATCAGGAAAATATACCCTTTATTTTACATATTTATTCTTTATTACATTCGAACAACGTTTCGAGCTCTTATGCCCATTATTAAGTTCTAAAAATAAAAATAATTACAATCAACAGTTTTACATTGCATTGTGATAAAAAAATTTTTTTTACACATTTACATACAAATAATGATTAATTTAAATATACAAACGCATACTTCAGTAATATGTAGCCATTTAAAAATCTAAAATGTTTTGAGATTAAGCCATATTTCCTAGTTATTTTTCATATTTTTTCCTTACCTAACTGTCAATTTGTAGCCATATGCCATCTTAACCTGAGAGAGCTGTAGCCTTGAGCATTTTGCTCATATTGGGACATAACGTCTATATTTTGCTAGTATTTTATCTGCTTTGTTTATACTTTTGTCTGCTTTCCGTTAAGCAGTTGATGTAATTATTGCCACTTGTTTATATTACTCCCTCTTTTACCTTGGAATGGTTAGACTGATTTCATTTCATAAGACATTTCTCTCACCAGTACACTCTTAATGTTTCATCTTTTTTTTTCTCATTTGAGCATTCACTAAGACATGTTTCTTATTTTAAATCCTGAGCCGAGACGGTAAGATCTTAGTTCTTTTATAAAATCTGGATTTTTCAACCCCTGATGGATGAAGTACAATTTTCAATTTAAAATTGCATTGAAAGTAATTGTACAATTTTTTTTCATCAACACATTTAATTATTTAAAAAAAAAAAGTCAAATCGTCTGCCATGAGATAAATGCTCACGGGACACCTCTTAGGGGACAAAAAGTAGACACCAACTGAATATAAGCCCAATTTCTTAAATCCTTATCCTTTTTTTTTCGAAAATGTTGTTTTACAATTGAAAATCATTTTTAATTATTAACGAAAATCATTTTTATTTCAATTAATTAATTATTAACATTTTAATACCATTTATTATGTTTATTAATTAAATAATTAAAAGGTACTTGGAAATAACCTTTCAAATTTTTTTCTTTACATCCAAATTTCAGTACACTGAGCCCTGAATTTTATTAGTTTTGGATTTGTTTAATTTTACTTCTCTGCGCTGTGTCTTGATTTTAATTTATTGTCTTACTAATTGTTGTTGTTTTAAAAATCTATTTTATTTATTACGTCCTCATAATACTGTCTTATTCTTCCTATATCAGTTTTAAAATTAACAAATTTTATTGTTTTTTGGCTACTCTTGAACCAGGCTACTCTTGGTAAAGAAACAGAGGTACTTGGCAATAACTAACGGTGCGAACCCCTAACAACGGAAAGATCTCCATTTGCCATTTGTATTTATGAAAACAAATGGACTTTTGCGAAGTAGATTTTTATTTGTGGCTTTCTTTTAGATCTACGGTATATGCAAGAAGCACAGAACGCAATAAATTCTTATTACAGGCCCAGCCTCCCATAGCTTTTAAGGTTTTTTTTTTGGTTTTTATGACCAATAAATGAGCTAAACTCGTTAATTCTAATTTTATTATTGTAAATCTTTGACGTATTATGGTTACTGATTGAATCTGATATTCCCTGTCTATAGGGCTAGGTCACAATCAGCAGTGTTTATGGTTTCATTAATAAAATTTTTTTTTATTTGGAATTGTGGTAATTAAATTGTTGACTGTATGTTCGACTATAAAGTTGAAGAAAATAAATTCGCATAATAAAAAGCATGAATTTTGATAAATAATAGAAAAGATAAAAGAGTGTAGAGGTATATTGTTATAAGCTCTGAAAATTTGACTTTTGGCTATGAGAAATTAAAATATAATATTGAATTTGAAAGGTATAAATTGATATATGTGATGCAAGAACACTGAAGTTCTATAGAAAACCTACTTTAGTTTTTTCCCTTGATCCTCATTGGTTCTGCACCTTCTTTTATCCTCTTACCACCATGGCTAGTTAGTATTGGTGTGAAGCTACACACTCAAGACAATAGAATATTTTAACATAAAAATATAAATATAGAGCTGAGCTCAACCCTTTTCTTCCATCATGTTCCTCATTGGACTTTGTTCTCTTGAGTTTTACAACCTCTTCTGGTTCTTTGGGTGGCTCATAGATAGCACCATTCTTAAATAGTTACATTTGTTGATTTGGATTACAAGGCAGGCATTTCGTTTATTATTATTTTATAACTATTAATATATGACGGTAGCAGCGTGGTAACGCGCCTGACTTCCAGCCCATAGATTGGGAGTTCAAGTCCCCGGCCGTATCCGCAATTTTTTCAAGCTTATAACCATAGAATACTCACTCACAACCTCCCCACGAGCAATTGTGAGGCCCGTCAGCCAATGGGTGGCACTCACGCACTCACAAAAATAGGCGTGGGAATGACGGACTTTCCCTATGAAAACCACGTCAAGAAACGCGCAATGTATTCCCTAAGTACATCGCTCGATGCCTTGGACCTCCACAGTCTGCACAGTCTGTCGCGCCAATAAAAAAAATAATATATAT